>NW_028125238.1:0-165557 GCF_965194825.1 Balaenoptera physalus
TATGATATCACTTATAGGCGTTCTCTAATAACTGACACAAATGAACATATTTCCACAGAGAAAGACACTCACAGACTTAGAAAATAAAACTATGCTCAACTAAAAGGAAAGGTGGGGGAATGGATAAATTAAGATTACTGTTACTATATGTATACAAACACAAATTATATAAATATCTCAAAAATACCGACCATATAGCAAGGGAGGTCTGCGGAACCCTCTGTAACATTTTACATGGGAAGAGGATCTGTACTTGAATAGACATATATAATGTACAAATGAACCAGATTGTGTTCACCTAGGACAAACAATATTCTAAGCTTTACCCCAATTAAAAAAAAAAAAATTAAAACCAAGAAGAAATAATGAGACATAAACTTATAGGGCTTTCTCCGTGCACATTCCAATGTAATTTACAAGCTAGGAACACGACTTCCAGAAAGGCTCTGCTGCCCTACTACCCAGATTTGGGAATGGAGAAATGCTGCCTGCTTCAGGTCACTTCCCACAACAGAAGCTTTAAAACCATTGCTAAAGGTCACTAAATATTCACAAAACTTGCAGTTCGGTAAATGACACCTGCTCTCTAAAAAGAGTCTCAGGTGGAAAATCGACCAAAAAATTCAAAAGAGGGCAACCTTCCAAGAAGACAATATCAAGAGTTATATTGTACTCCCAATTGTTTCCTTTTTTCAACAGAAAAGAAAACGGCGGTGAAAAATGATGAGTTTTACGAATTTTCAAAGCCATGCAAACCCAAATTACAAAACCCTACCAGCTCACAGCAGCCAGCAGGGCCATTAGCATAAATGCTGCAAACAATAGATACTGAAGCGATTGTGGAGAAATGTGTACCCTCGATTCTAAGGGGGACGTGGTAAGTGCCACTAATGAAAACACAAAGAAGGTGCTTTGAAAAGGGAAAAACGATGCTACCAGTCAGTCAATCACACCCACTGCTGGGGCTATCACCTGAGAAAATGAGAATCAAAAAGTCACAGGCTGGCAATCCTGCACTCCAACAATATTTACCATAGCCAACACTTGGAAGCAATGAAAATGTCCATCAACCGAGGAATGCACAAAGAAGAAGTGGTCCACGTACACAGTGGAAAATTACTCCAATAAAAAATAAAAATTAAATTTAAAAATCCAACAAAACTAAGGAGACATCAGCTTGTGTGGGTTTGTCCGGGCACACTCCACTCTAATTTATAACCGAGAAACACCACAGGCCGCAAGGGCTTTTCCCTAGTTACCAGGGTGGGGAACATAGAAAGGCTGCTGCCCTCTGGCAGTTACCTGCAAAAGCAGTTTTAAAGCCTGTGCTAATGGTCATTTCATAGGAATAAGTACTGCAGAAGTGTAAATGAAACCTGCCCTCAAAATGTCTTCAGGGAGGTAATGGCCAAAACATTTCAAAATGTGACACATACTTTAAGAGAACACTTTGAAGAACTAAGGGGAAATCACAGCTTGAAAAATAAAAAGGACATGCCTTAAAGCTCAATTTCAACGGATTATGAGGCACGTGCGAATTCAACCACAAAGAGGTATCAGGTCACACTTTTCAGAATAACCATCAGCAAGAAAACTACAAACAATAAATGCTGAAGGTGTTGTGGAGAAATGCATACCCTCAACTGCAAGTAGGACATAAGTTGGAAAGGGCCACCAACTAGAACAGAATGGGGGTGCCTTAAAAACGTAAACATTGAGCTACCATATGATCCAGCAGGCCCACTCCTCCACCTATAATCTAAGAAGAGAGAATTGGAAAGACACAGGCAGGCAAATCTGCATTGCACAGTATTACAATATCCAAGATATGGAAGTAACCAAAAAGTCCACCAACAGATGGGTGGACAAAGAAGTACTCCTCCATGTACAGATGGAATATTCGCTAGTGAAAAAAATGAAACAATACCATTTGCAGCGCCATAGATGAGTCTAGACGTAATCACGCCACAGGTAGTCAGTGAGAAAGCAAAATACATATATCCTATGATATCACTTTCAGGAGTTACTTAAAAATTGATACCAATGAAGATATTTCCACAGAGAAAGGCAATCACAGTTTCATTAAAAAACTTATGGTTCACCAAATAGAAAGGGATGAGGATTGGATACATTACCATATTGGGGTTAACAGAGATATACAAACCATGTGAAATATATAACCACCAAAGACGTACGGAAGACCAGGAGAAGACTACTCAACATTGTGTCATAACCTACATGGGAAAAGGATGCGAGGAAGAAAAGATACACGTATATGTGTGAAAGACCCACATCTTGCACACCTAGAGCAAACAAACCAATGTAATCAAATCTGCTGGGATAAAAAATAAAAAGTAAATTACAAATATGAACAAGAAGTAATGAGACATAAACTTAAAGGGCTTTTTCCTGGCCCATTCCATTCTAATTTACAACCTAGAACACCACTTCCATTAAGCCTCTGTTTCCCCAGGTACCAAATTTGGTAAAGAAGAAATGCTGCCACCTTGTGGCCGTGTCCTGCAAGAGCAGCTTTAAACTCACAGCTAATGGTTACTTAACATTCACAAGGACTCAGGGCTGTAAAGGACACCTGCCCTAAAAAATTGTGCTGAAGTAGTGAATGGACAAAAAAATTCAAAACAGGCAGATGTTTCAAGAAGAGACTATGAAGAGTTATGTATTACTCACGCTCTTTTAAAAAAAAAGGAAAATGGATACAAGCTCAACCTCAGGGTGTGTTAGACCCATGCAATCTAATCTACGAAAAGTTTCAACTTACACCAGTCGACTGACCATCAGCAAAAAGTATACGAACAATAAATGCTGAAGGGGTTTTAGAGCACTGTGTACCCTCTACCTGCTGGTGAGACGTAAAGGGGTAACAGCCAATAATGAGAAAAGAAAGGAGCTGTGTTTAAAAGTAAAAATGGAGGTACCATTCAATCCAGCAGGCGCACCATTGGATCTCTCACCTGAGAAGACAAGAATCGAGAAGACACAGGCCGCAAAAGCTGCAGTGCAGCCTTATTCACAATAGCCAAGACAGTGAAGCAATCAAAATGTCCAACAACAGGTGAATGGATAAAGAAGAAGTGGTCCATGTACACAATGGAATATGAGCCATGGAAAACAACGAACCATTGCTCTTTGAGGCACCACAAATGAGTCTGCAGATAATCATGAAAGATGAGGTAAGTTGGAAAGCAAAAGACCTGTATTCTATGATATCACTTATAGGCGTTATCTAATAACTGACACAAATGAACATATTTCCACAGAGAAAGACACTCACAGACTTAGAAAATAAAACTATGCTCAACTGAAAGGAAAGGTGGGGGAATGGATAAATTAAGATTACTGTTACTATATGTATACAAACACAAATTATATAAATATCTCAAAAATACCGACCATATAGCAAGGGAGGTCTGCGGAACCCTCTGTAACATTTTACATGGGAAGAGGATCTGTACTTGAATAGACATATATAATGTACAAATGAACCAGATTGTGTTCACCTAGGACAAACAATATTCTAAGCTTTACCCCAATAAAAAAAAAAAAAATTAAAACCAAGAAGAAATAATGAGACATAAACTTATAGGGCTTTCTCCGTGCACATTCCAATGTAATTTACAACCTAGGAACACGACTTCCAGAAAGGCTCTGCTGCCCTACTACCCAGATTTGGGAATGGAGAAATGCTGCCTGCTTCAGGTCACTTCCCACAACAGAAGCTTTAAAACCATTGCTAAAGGTCACTAAATATTCACAAAACTTGCAGTTCGGTAAATGACACCTGCTCTCTAAAAAGAGTCTCAGGTGGAAAATCGACCAAAAAATTCAAAAGAGGGCAACCTTCCAAGATGACAATATCAAGAGTTATATTGTACTCCCAATTGTTTCCTTTTTTCAACAGAAAAGAAAACGGCGGTGAAAAATGATGAGTTTTACGAATTTTCAAAGCCATGCAAACCCAAATTACAAAACCCTACCAGCTCACAGCAGCCAGCAGGGCCATTAGCATAAATGCTGCAAACAATAGATACTGAAGCGATTGTGGAGAAATGTGTACCCTCGATTCTAAGGGGGACGTGGTAAGTGCCACTAATGAAAACACAAAGAAGGTGCTTTGAAAAGGGAAAAACGATGCTACCAGTCAGTCAATCACACCCACTGCTGGGGCTATCACCTGAGAAAATGAGAATCAAAAAGTCACAGGCTGGCAATCCTGCACTCCAACAATATTTACCATAGCCAACACTTGGAAGCAATGAAAATGTCCATCAACCGAGGAATGCACAAAGAAGAAGTGGTCCACGAACACAGTGGAAAATTACTCCAATAAAAAATAAAAATTAAATTTAAAAATCCAACAAAACTAAGGAGACATCAGCTTGTGTGGGTTTGTCCGGGCACACTCCACTCTAATTTATAACCGAGAAACACCACAGGCCGCAAGGGCTTTTCCCTAGTTACCAGGGTGGGGAACATAGAAAGGCTGCTGCCCTCTGGCAGTTACCTGCAAAAGCAGTTTTAAAGCCTGTGCTAATGGTCATTTCATAGGAATAAGTACTGCAGAAGTGTAAATGAAACGTGCCCTCAAAATGTCTTCAGGGAGGTAATGGCCAAAACATTTCAAAATGTGACACATACTTTAAGAGAACACTTTGAAGAACTAAGGGGAAATCACAGCTTGAAAAATAAAAAGGACATGCCTTAAAGCTCAATTTCAACGGATTATGAGGCACGTGCGAATTCAACCACAAAGAGGTATCAGGTCACACTTTTCAGAATAACCATCAGCAAGAAAACTACAAACAATAAATGCTGAAGGTGTTGTGGAGAAATGCATACCCTCAACTGCAATTAGGACATAAGTTGGAAAGGGCCACCAACTAGAACAGAATGGGGGTGCCTTAAAAACGTAAACATTGAGCTACCATATGATCCAGCAGGCCCACTCCTCCACCTATAATCTAAGAAGAGAGAATTGGAAAGACACAGGCAGGCAAATCTGCATTGCACAGTATTACAATATCCAAGATATGGAAGTAAGCAAAAAGTCCACCAACAGATGGGTGGACAAAGAAGTACTCCTCCATGTACAGATGGAATATTCGCTAGTGAAAAAAATGAAACAATACCATTTGCAGCGCCATAGATGAGTCTAGACGTAATCACGCCACGGGTAGTCAGTGAGAAAGCAAAATACATATATCCTATGATACCACTTTCAGGAGTTACTTAAAAATTGATACCAATGGAGATATTTCCACAGAGAAAGGCAATCACAGTTTCATTAAAAAACTTATGGTTCACCAAATAGAAAGGGATGAGGATTGGATACATTACCATATTGGGGTTAACAGAGATATACAAACCATGTGAAATATATAACCACCAAAGACGTACGGAAGACCAGGAGAAGACTACTCAACATTGTGTCATAACCTACATGGGAAAAGGATGCGAGGAAGAAAAGATACACGTATATGTGGGAAAGACCCACATCTTGCACACCTAGAGCAAACAAACCAATGTAATCAAATCTGCTGGGATAAAAAATAAAAAGTAAATTACAAACATGAACAAGAAGTAATGAGACATAAACTTAAAGGGCTTTTTCCTGGCCCATTCCATTGTAATTTACAACCTAGAACACCACTTCCATTAAGCCTCTGTTTACCCAGTTACCAAATTTGGTAAAGAAGAAATGCTGCCACCTTGTGGCCGTGTCCTGCAAGAGCAGCTTTAAACTCACAGCTAATGGTTACTTAACATTCACAAGGACTCAGGGCTGTAAAGGACACCTGCTCTAAAAAATTGTGCTGAAGTAGTGAATGGACAAAAAAATTCAAAACAGGCAGATGTTTAAAGAAGAGAGTATGAAGAGTTATGTATTACTCACGCTCTTTTAAAAAAAAAGGAAAACGGATACAAGCTCAACCTCAGGGTGTGTTAGACCCATGCAATCTAATCTACGAAAAGTTTCAACTTACACCAGTCGACTGACCATCAGCAAAAAGTATACGAACAATAAATGCTGAAGGGGTTTTAGAGAACTGTGTACCCTCTACCTGCTGGTGAGACGTAAAGGGGTAAGAGCCAATAATGAGAAAAGAAAGGAGCTGTGTTTAAAAGTAAAAATGGAGGTACCATTCAATCCAGCAGGCGCACCATTGGATCTCTCACCTGAGAAGACAAGAATCGAGAAGACACAGGCCGCAAAAGCTGCAGTGCAGCCTTATTCACAATAGCCAAGACAGTGAAGCAATCAAAATGTCCAACAACAGGTGAATGGATAAAGAAGAAGTGGTCCATGTACACAATGGAATATTAGCCATGGAAAACAACGAACCATTGCTCTTTGAGGCACCACAAATGAGTCTGCAGATAATCATGAAAGATGAGGTAAGTTGGAAAGCAAAAGACCTGTATTCTATGATATCACTTATAGGCGTTCTCTAATAACTGACACAAATGAACATATTTCCACAGAGAAAGACACTCACAGACTTAGAAAATAAAACTATGCTCAACTGAAAGGAAAGGTGGGGGAATGGATAAATTAAGATTACTGTTACTATATGTATACAAACACAAATTATATAAATATCTCAAAAATACCGACCATATAGCAAGGGAGGTCTGCGGAACCCTCTGTAACATTTTACATGGGAAGAGGATCTGTACTTGAATAGACATATATAATGTACAAATGAACCAGATTGTGTTCACCTAGGACAAACAATATTCTAAGCTTTACCCAAATTAAAGAAAAAAATTAAAACCAAGAAGAAATAATGAGACATAAACTTATAGGGCTTTCTCCGTGCACATTCCAATGTAATTTACAACCTAAGAACACGACTTCCAGAAAGGCTCTGCTGCCCTACTACCCAGATTTGGGAATGGAGAAATGCTGCCTGCTTCAGGTCACTTCCCACAACAGGAGCTTTAAAACCATGGCTAAAGGTCACTAAATATTCACAAAACTTGCAGTTCGGTAAATGACACCTGCTCTCTAAAAAGAGTCTCAGGTGGAAAATCGACCAAAAAATTCAAAAGAGGGCAACCTTCCAAGAAGACAATATCAAGAGTTATATTGTACTCCCAATTGTTTCCTTTTTTCAACAGAAAAGAAAACGGCGGTGAAAAATGATGAGTTTTACGAATTTTCAAAGCCATGCAAACCCAAATTACAAAACCCTATCAGCTCACAGCAGCCAGTAGGGCCATTAGCATAAATGCTGCAAACAATAAATGCTGAAGCGATTGTGGAGAAATGCGTACCCTCGATTCTGAGGGGGACGTGGTAAGTGCCACTAATGAGAACACAAAGAAGGTACTTTGAAAAGGGAAAAACGATGCTACCAGTCAGTCAATCACACCCACTGCTGGGGCTATCACCTGAGAAAATGAGAATCAAAATTCACAGGCTGGCAATCCTGCACTCCAACAATATTTACCATAGCCAACACTTGGAAGCAATGAAAATGTCCATCAACCGAGGAATGCACAAAGAAGAAGTGGTCCACGAACACAGTGGAAAATTACTCCAATAAAAAATAAAAATTAAATTTAAAAATCCAACAAAAGTAAGGAGACATCAGCTTGTGTGGGTTTGTCCGGGCACACTCCACTCTAATTTATAACCGAGAAACACCACAGGCCGCAAGGGCTTTTCCCTAGTTACCAGGGTGGGGAACATAGAAAGGCTGCTGCCCTCTGGCAGTTACCTGCAAAAGCAGTTTTAAAGCCTGTGCTAATGGTCATTTCATAGGAATAAGTACTGCAGAAGTGTAAATGAAACCTGCCCTCACAATGTCTTCAGGGAGGTAATGGCCAAAACATTTCAAAATGTGACACATACTTTAAGAGAACACTTTGAAGAACTAAGGGGAAATCACAGCTTGAAAAATAAAAAGGACATGCCTTAAAGCTCAATTTCAACGGATTATGAGGCACGTGCGAATTCAACCACAAAGAGGTATCAGGTCACACTTTTCAGAATAACCATCAGCAAGAAAACTACAAACAATAAATGCTGAAGGTGTTGTGGAGAAATGCATACCCTCAACTGCAAGTAGGACATAAGTTGGAAAGGGCCACCAACTAGAACAGAATGGGGGTGCCTTAAAAACGTAAACATTGAGCTACCATATGATCCAGCAGGCCCACTCCTCCACCTATAATCTAAGAAGAGAGAATTGGAAAGACACAGGCAGGCAAATCTGCATTGCACAGTATTACAATATCCAAGATATGGAAGTAACCAAAAAGTCCACCAACAGATGGGTGGACAAAGAAGTACTCCTCCATGTACAGATGGAATATTCGCTAGTGAAAAAAATGAAACAATACCATTTGCAGCGCCATAGATGAGTCTAGACGTAATCACGCCACGGGTAGTCAGTGAGAAAGCAAAATACATATATCCTATGATACCACTTTCAGGAGTTACTTAAAAATTGATACCAATGGAGATATTTCCACAGAGAAAGGCAATCACAGTTTCATTAAAAAACTTATGGTTCACCAAATAGAAAGGGATGAGGATTGGATACATTACCATATTGGGGTTAACAGAGATATACAAACCATGTGAAATATATAACCACCAAAGACGTACGGAAGACCAGGAGAAGACTACTCAACATTGTGTCATAACCTACATGGGAAAAGGATGCGAGGAAGAAAAGATACACGTATATGTGTGAAAGACCCACATCTTGCACACCTAGAGCAAACAAACCAATGTAATCAAATCTGCTGGGATAAAAAGTAAAAAGTAAATTACAAATATGAACAAGAAGTAATGAGACATAAATTTAAAGGGCTTTTTCCTGGCCCATTCCATTCTAATTTACAACCTAGAACACCACTTCCATTAAGCCTCTGTTTCCCCAGGTACCAAATTTGGTAAAGAAGAAATGCTGCCACCTTGTGGCCGTGTCCTGCAAGAGCAGCTTTAAACTCACAGCTAATGGTTAGTTAACATTCACAAGGACTCAGGGCTGTAAAGGACACCTGCCCTAAAAAATTGTGCTGAAGTAGTGAATGGACAAAAAAATTCAAAACAGGCAGATGTTTCAAGAAGAGACTATGAAGAGTTATGTATTACTCACGCTCTTTTAAAAAAAAAAAGAAAATGGATACAAGCTCAACCTCAGGGTGTGTTAGACCCATGCAATCTAATCTACAAAAAGTTTCAACTTACACCAGTCGACTGACCATCAGCAAAAAGTATACGAACAATAAATGCTGAAGGGGTTTTAGAGAACTGTGTACCCTCTACCTGCTGGTGAGACGTAAAGGGGTAACAGCCAATAATGAGAAAAGAAAGGAGCTGTGTTTAAAAGTAAAAATGGAGGTACCATTCAATCCAGCAGGCGCACCATTGGATCTCTCACCTGAGAAGACAAGAATCGAGAAGACACAGGCCGCAAAAGCTGCAGTGCAGCCTTATTCACAATAGCCAAGACAGTGAAGCAATCAAAATGTCCAACAACAGGTGAATGGATAAAGAAGAAGTGGTCCATGTACACAATGGAATATTAGCCATGGAAAACAACGAACCATTGCTCTTTGAGGCACCACAAATGAGTCTGCAGATAATCATGAAAGATGAGGTAAGTTGGAAAGCAAAAGACCTGTATTCTATGATATCACTTATAGGCGTTCTCTAATAACTGACACAAATGAACATATTTCCACAGAGAAAGACACTCACAGACTTAGAAAATAAAACTATGCTCAACTAAAAGGAAAGGTGGGGGAATGGATAAATTAAGATTACTGTTACTATATGTATACAAACACAAATTATATAAATATCTCAAAAATACCGACCATATAGCAAGGGAGGTCTGCGGAACCCTCTGTAACATTTTACATGGGAAGAGGATCTGTACTTGAATAGACATATATAATGTACAAATGAACCAGATTGTGTTCACCTAGGACAAACAATATTCTAAGCTTTACCCCAATTAAAAAAAAAAAAATTAAAACCAAGAAGAAATAATGAGACATAAACTTATAGGGCTTTCTCCGTGCACATTCCAATGTAATTTACAACCTAGGAACACGACTTCCAGAAAGGCTCTGCTGCCCTACTACCCAGATTTGGGAATGGAGAAATGCTGCCTGCTTCAGGTCACTTCCCACAACAGAAGCTTTAAAACCATTGCTAAAGGTCACTAAATATTCACAAAACTTGCAGTTCGGTAAATGACACCTGCTCTCTAAAAAGAGTCTCAGGTGGAAAATCGACCAAAAAATTCAAAAGAGGGCAACCTTCCAAGAAGACAATATCAAGAGTTATATTGTACTCCCAATTGTTTCCGTTTTTCAACAGAAAAGAAAACGGCGGTGAAAAATGATGAGTTTTACGAATTTTCAAAGCCATGCAAACCCAAATTACAAAACCCTACCAGCTCACAGCAGCCAGCAGGGCCATTAGCATAAATGCTGCAAACAATAGATACTGAAGCGATTGTGGAGAAATGTGTACCCTCGATTCTAAGGGGGACGTGGTAAGTGCCACTAATGAAAACACAAAGAAGGTGCTTTGAAAAGGGAAAAACGATGCTACCAGTCAGTCAATCACACCCACTGCTGGGGCTATCACCTGAGAAAATGAGAATCAAAAAGTCACAGGCTGGCAATCCTGCACTCCAACAATATTTACCATAGCCAACACTTGGAAGCAATGAAAATGTCCATCAACCGAGGAATGCACAAAGAAGAAGTGGTCCACGAACACAGTGGAAAATTACTCCAATAAAAAATAAAAATTAAATTTAAAAATCCAACAAAACTAAGGAGACATCAGCTTGTGTGGGTTTGTCCGGGCACACTCCACTCTAATTTATAACCGAGAAACACCACAGGCCGCAAGGGCTTTTCCCTAGTTACCAGGGTGGGGAACATAGAAAGGCTGCTGCCCTCTGGCAGTTACCTGCAAAAGCAGTTTTAAAGCCTGTGCTAATGGTCATTTCATAGGAATAAGTACTGCAGAAGTGTAAATGAAACGTGCCCTCAAAATGTCTTCAGGGAGGTAATGGCCAAAACATTTCAAAATGTGACACATACTTTAAGAGAACACTTTGAAGAACTAAGGGGAAATCACAGCTTGAAAAATAAAAAGGACATGCCTTAAAGCTCAATTTCAACGGATTATGAGGCACGTGCGAATTCAACCACAAAGAGGTATCAGGTCACACTTTTCAGAATAACCATCAGCAAGAAAACTACAAACAATAAATGCCGAAGGTGTTGTGGAGAAATGCATACCCTCAACTGCAAGTAGGACATAAGTTGGAAAGGGCCACCAACTAGAACAGAATGGGGGTGCCTTAAAAACGTAAACATTGAGCTACCATATGATCCAGCAGGCCCACTCCTCCACCTATAATCTAAGAAGAGAGAATTGGAAAGACACAGGCAGGCAAATCTGCATTGCACAGTATTACAATATCCAAGATATGGAAGTAACCAAAAAGTCCACCAACAGATGGGTGGACAAAGAAGTACTCCTCCATGTACAGATGGAATATTCGCTAGTGAAAAAAATGAAACAATACCATTTGCAGCGCCATAGATGAGTCTAGACGTAATCACGCCACAGGTAGTCAGTGAGAAAGCAAAATACATATATCCTATGATATCACTTTCAGGAGTTACTTAAAAATTGATACCAATGAAGATATTTCCACAGAGAAAGGCAATCACAGTTTCATTAAAAAACTTATGGTTCACCAAATAGAAAGGGATGAGGATTGGATACATTACCATATTGGGGTTAACAGAGATATACAAACCATGTGAAATATATAACCACCAAAGACGTACGGAAGACCAGGAGAAGACTACGCAACATTGTGTCATAACCTACATGGGAAAAGGATGCGAGGAAGAAAAGATACACGTATATGTGTGAAAGACCCACATCTTGCACACCTAGAGCAAACAAACCAATGTAATCAAATCTGCTGGGATAAAAAATAAAAAGTAAATTACAAATATGAACAAGAAGTAATGAGACATAAACTTAAAGGGCTTTTTCCTGGCCCATTCCATTCTAATTTACAACCTAGAACACCACTTCCATTAAGCCTCTGTTTCCCCAGGTACCAAATTTGGTAAAGAAGAAATGCTGCCACCTTGTGGCCGTGTCCTGCAAGAGCAGCTTTAAACTCACAGCTAATGGTTACTTAACATTCACAAGGACTCAGGGCTGTAAAGGACACCTGCCCTAAAAAATTGTGCTGAAGTAGTGAATGGACAAAAAAATTCAAAACAGGCAGATGTTTCAAGAAGAGACTATGAAGAGTTATGTATTACTCACGCTCTTTTAAAAAAAAAGGAAAATGGATACAAGCTCAACCTCAGGGTGTGTTAGACCCATGCAATCTAATCTACGAAAAGTTTCAACTTACACCAGTCGACTGACCATCAGCAAAAAGTATACGAACAATAAATGCTGAAGGGGTTTTAGAGCACTGTGTACCCTCTACCTGCTGGTGAGACGTAAAGGGGTAACAGCCAATAATGAGAAAAGAAAGGAGCTGTGTTTAAAAGTAAAAATGGAGGTACCATTCAATCCAGCAGGCGCACCATTGGATCTCTCACCTGAGAAGACAAGAATCGAGAAGACACAGGCCGCAAAAGCTGCAGTGCAGCCTTATTCACAATAGCCAAGACAGTGAAGCAATCAAAATGTCCAACAACAGGTGAATGGATAAAGAAGAAGTGGTCCATGTACACAATGGAATATTAGCCATGGAAAACAACGAACCATTGCTCTTTGAGGCACCACAAATGAGTCTGCAGATAATCATGAAAGATGAGGTAAGTTGGAAAGCAAAAGACCTGTATTCTATGATATCACTTATAGGCGTTCTCTAATAACTGACACAAATGAACATATTTCCACAGAGAAAGACACTCACAGACTTAGAAAATAAAACTATGCTCAACTAAAAGGAAAGGTGGGGGAATGGATAAATTAAGATTACTGTTACTATATGTATACAAACACAAATTATATAAATATCTCAAAAATACCGACCATATAGCAAGGGAGGTCTGCGGAACCCTCTGTAACATTTTACATGGGAAGAGGATCTGTACTTGAATAGACATATATAATGTACAAATGAACCAGATTGTGTTCACCTAGGACAAACAATATTCTAAGCTTTACCCCAATTAAAAAAAAAAATTAAAACCAAGAAGAAATAATGAGACATAAACTTATAGGGCTTTCTCCGTGCACATTCCAATGTAATTTACAACCTAGGAACACGACTTCCAGAAAGGCTCTGCTGCCCTACTACCCAGATTTGGGAATGGAGAAATGCTGCCTGCTTCAGGTCACTTCCCACAACAGGAGCTTTAAAACCATTGCTAAAGGTCACTAAATATTCACAAAACTTGCAGTTCGGTAAATGACACCTGCTCTCTAAAAAGAGTCTCAGGTGGAAAATCGACCAAAAAATTCAAAAGAGGGCAACCTTCCAAGAAGACAATATCAAGAGTTATATTGTACTCCCAATTGTTTCCTTTTTTCAACAGAAAAGAAAACGGCGGTGAAAAATGATGAGTTTTACGAATTTTCAAAGCCATGCAAACCCAAATTACAAAACCCTATCAGCTCACAGCAGCCAGCAGGGCCATTAGCATAAATGCTGCAAACAATAAATACTGAAGCGATTGTGGAGAAATGTGTACCCTCGATTCTAAGGGGGACGTGGTAAGAGCCACTAATGAAAACACAAAGAAGGTGCTTTGAAAAGGGAAACACGGTGCTACCAGTCAGTGAATCACACCCACTGCTGGGCCTATCACCTGAGAAAATGAGAATCAAAAAGTCACAGGCTGGCAATCCTGCACTCCAACAATATTTACCATAGCCAACACTTGGAAGCAATGAAAATGTCCATCAACCGAGGAATGCACAAAGAAGAAGTGGTCCACGTACACAGTGGAAAATTACTCCAATAAAAAATAAAAATTAAATTTAAAAATCCAACAAAACTAAGGAGACATCAGCTTCTGTGGGTTTGTCCGGGCACACTCCACTCTAATTTATAACCGAGAAACACCACAGGCCGCAAGGGCTTTTCCCTAGTTACCAGGGTGGGCAACATAGAAAGGCTGCCGCTCTCTGGCAGTTACCTGCAAAAGCAGTTTTAAAGCCTGTGCTAATGGTCATTTCATAGGAATAAGTACTGCAGAAGTGTAAATGAAACCTGCCCTCAAAATGTCTTCAGGGAGGTAATGGCCAAAACATTTCAAAATGTGACACATACTTTAAGAGAACACTTTGAAGAACTAAGGGGAAATCACAGCTTGAAAAATAAAAAGGACATGCCTTAAAGCTCAATTTCAACGGATTATGAGGCACGTGCGAATTCAACCACAAAGAGGTATCAGGTCACACTTTTCAGAATAACCATCAGCAAGAAAACTACAAACAATAAATGCTGAAGGTGTTGTGGAGAAATGCATACCCTCAACTGCAAGTAGGACATAAGTTGGAAAGGGCCACCAACTAGAACAGAATGGGGGTGCCTTAAAAACGTAAACATTGAGCTACCATATGATCCAGCAGGCCCACTCCTCCACCTATAATCTAAGAAGAGAGAATTGGAAAGACACAGGCAGGCAAATCTGCATTGCACAGTATTACAATATCCAAGATATGGAAGTAACCAAAAAGTCCACCAACAGATGGGTGGACAAAGAAGTACTCCTCCATGTACAGATGGAATATTCGCTAGTGAAAAAAATGAAACAATACCATTTGCAGCGCCATAGATGAGTCTAGACGTAATCACGCCACAGGTAGTCAGTGAGAAAGCAAAATACATATATCCTATGATATCACTTTCAGGAGTTACTTAAAAATTGATACCAATGAAGATATTTCCACAGAGAAAGGCAATCACAGTTTCATTAAAAAACTTATGGTTCACCAAATAGAAAGGGATGAGGATTGGATAGATTACCATATTGGGGTTAACAGAGATATACAAACCATGTGAAATATATAACCACCAAAGACGTACGGAAGACCAGGAGAAGACTACTCAACATTGTGTCATAACCTACATGGGAAAAGGATGCGAGGAAGAAAAGATACACGTATATGTGTGAAAGACCCACATCTTGCACACCTAGAGCAAACAAACCAATGTAATCAAATCTGCTGGGATAAAAAATAAAAAGTAAATTACAAATATGAACAAGAAGTAATGAGACATAAACTTAAAGGGCTTTTTCCTGGCCCATTCCATTCTAATTTACAACCTAGAACACCACTTCCATTAAGCCTCTGTTTCCCCAGGTACCAAATTTGGTAAAGAAGAAATGCTGCCACCTTGTGGCCGTGTCCTGCAAGAGCAGCTTTAAACTCACAGCTAATGGTTACTTAACATTCACAAGGACTCAGGGCTGTAAAGGACACCTGCCCTAAAAAATTGTGCTGAAGTAGTGAATGGACAAAAAAATTCAAAACAGGCAGATGTTTCAAGAAGAGACTATGAAGAGTTATGTATTACTCACGCTCTTTTAAAAAAAAAGGAAAATGGATACAAGCTCAACCTCAGGGTGTGTTAGACCCATGCAATCTAATCTACGAAAAGTTTCAACTTACACCAGTCGACTGACCATCAGCAAAAAGTATACGAACAATAAATGCTGAAGGGGTTTTAGAGCACTGTGTACCCTCTACCTGCTGGTGAGACGTAAAGGGGTAACAGCCAATAATGAGAAAAGAAAGGAGCTGTGTTTAAAAGTAAAAATGGAGGTACCATTCAATCCAGCAGGCGCACCATTGGATCTCTCACCTGAGAAGACAAGAATCGAGAAGACACAGGCCGCAAAAGCTGCAGTGCAGCCTTATTCACAATAGCCAAGACAGTGAAGCAATCAAAATGTCCAACAACAGGTGAATGGATAAAGAAGAAGTGGTCCATGTACACAATGGAATATTAGCCATGGAAAACAACGAACCATTGCTCTTTGAGGCACCACAAATGAGTCTGCAGATAATCATGAAAGATGAGGTAAGTTGGAAAGCAAAAGACCTGTATTCTATGATATCACTTATAGGCGTTCTCTAATAACTGACACAAATGAACATATTTCCACAGAGAAAGACACTCACAGACTTAGAAAATAAAACTATGCTCAACTAAAAGGAAAGGTGGGGGAATGGATAAATTAAGATTACTGTTACTATATGTATACAAACACAAATTATATAAATATCTCAAAAATACCGACCATATAGCAAGGGAGGTCTGCGGAACCCTCTGTAACATTTTACATGGGAAGAGGATCTGTACTTGAATAGACATATATAATGTACAAATGAACCAGATTGTGTTCACCTAGGACAAACAATATTCTAAGCTTTACCCCAATTAAAAAAAAAAATTAAAACCAAGAAGAAATAATGAGACATAAACTTATAGGGCTTTCTCCGTGCACATTCCAATGTAATTTACAACCTACGAACACGACTTCAAGAAAGGCTCTGCTGCCCTACTACCCAGATTTGGGAATGGAGAAATGCTGCCTGCTTCAGGTCACTTCCCACAACAGGAGCTTTAAAACCATTGCTAAAGGTCACTAAATATTCACAAAACTTGCAGTTCGGTAAATGACACCTGCTCTCTAAAAAGAGTCTCAGGTGGAAAATCGACCAAAAAATTCAAAAGAGGGCAACCTTCCAAGAAGACAATATCAAGAGTTATATTGTACTCCCAATTGTTTCCTTTTTTCAACAGAAAAGAAAACGGCGGTGAAAAATGATGAGTTTTACGAATTTTCAAAGCCATGCAAACCCAAATTACAAAACCCTATCAGCTCACAGCAGCCAGCAGGGCCATTAGCATAAATGCTGCAAACAATAAATACTGAAGCGATTGTGGAGAAATGTGTACCCTCGATTCTAAGGGGGACGTGGTAAGAGCCACTAATGAAAACACAAAGAAGGTGCTTTGAAAAGGGAAACACGGTGCTACCAGTCAGTGAATCACACCCACTGCTGGGCCTATCACCTGAGAAAATGAGAATCAAAAAGTCACAGGCTGGCAATCCTGCACTCCAACAATATTTACCATAGCCAACACTTGGAAGCAATGAAAATGTCCATCAACCGAGGAATGCACAAAGAAGAAGTGGTCCACGTACACAGTGGAAAATTACTCCAATAAAAAATAAAAATTAAATTTAAAAATCCAACAAAACTAAGGAGACATCAGCTTCTGTGGGTTTGTCCGGGCACACTCCACTCTAATTTATAACCGAGAAACACCACAGGCCGCAAGGGCTTTTCCCTAGTTACCAGGGTGGGCAACATAGAAAGGCTGCCGCCCTCTGGCAGTTACCTGCAAAAGCAGTTTTAAAGCCTGTGCTAATGGTCATTTCATAAGAATAAGTACTGCAGAAGTGTAAATGAAACCTGCCCTCAAAATGTCTTCAGGGAGGTAAAGGCCAAAACATTTCAAAATGTGACGCATACTTTAAGAGAACACTTTGAAGAACTAAGGGGGTAATCACAGCTTGAAAAATAAAAAGGACATGCCTTCAAGCTCAATTTCAACGGATTGTGAGGCACATGCGAATTCAACCACAAAGAGGTATCAGCTCACACTTGTCAGAATAACCATCAGCAAGAAAACTACAAACAATAAATGCTGAAGGTGTTGTGGAGAAATGCATACCCTCAACTTCAAATGGGACATAAATTGGAAAGGGCCACGAAGTAGAACAGAATTTGGATGCCTTAAAAACGTAAACATTGAGCTACCATATGATCCAGCAGGCCCACTCCTCCACCTATAATCTAAGAAGAGAGAATTGGAAAGACACAGGCAGGCAAATCTGCATTGCACAGTATTACAATAGCCAAGATATGGAAGTAACCAAAAAGTCCACCAACAGATGGGTGGACAAAGAAGTACTCCTCCATGTACAGATGGAATATTCGCTAGTGAAAAAAATGAAACAATACCATTTGCAGCGCCATAGATGAGTCTAGACGTAATCATGCCACGTGTAGTCAGTGAGAAAGCAAAATACATATATCCTATGATATCACTTTCAGGAGTTACTTAAAAATTGATACCAATGAAGATATTTCCACAGAGAAAGGCAATCACAGTTTCATTAAAAAACTTATGGTTCACCAAATAGAAAGGGATGAGGATTGGATACATTACCATATTGGGGTTAACAGAGATATACAAACCATGTGAAATATATAACCACCAAAGACGTACGGAAGACCAGGAGAAGACTACTCAACATTGTGTCATAACCTACATGGGAAAAGGATGCGAGGAAGAAAAGATACACGTATATGTGGGAAAGACCCACATCTTGCACACCTAGAGCAAACAAACCAATGTAATCAAATCTGCTGGGATAAAAAATAAAAAGTAAATTACAAACATGAACAAGAAGTAATGAGACATAAACTTAAAGGGCTTTTTCCTGGCCCATTCCATTGTAATTTACAACCTAGAACACCACTTCCATTAAGCCTCTGTTTACCCAGTTACCAAATTTGGTAAAGAAGAAATGCTGCCACCTTGTGGCCGTGTCCTGCAAGAGCAGCTTTAAACTCACAGCTAATGGTTACTTAACATTCACAAGGACTCAGGGCTGTAAAGGACACCTGCTCTAAAAAATTGTGCTGAAGTAGTGAATGGACAAAAAAATTCAAAACAGGCAGATGTTTAAAGAAGAGAGTATGAAGAGTTATGTATTACTCACGCTCTTTTAGAAAAAAAGGAAAATGGATACAAGCTCAACCTCAGGGTGTGTTAGACCCATGCAATCTAATCTACGAAAAGTTTCAACTTACACCAGTCGACTGACCATCAGCAAAAAGTATACGAACAATAAATGCTGAAGGGGTTTTAGATAACTGTGTACCCTCTACCTGCTGGTGAGACGTAAAGGGGTAACAGCCAATAATGAGAAAAGAAAGGAGCTGTGTTTAGAAGTAAAAATAAAGGTACCATTCAATCCCCAGGCGCACCATTGGACCTCTCACCTGAGAAGACAAGAATCGAGAAGACACAGGCCGCAAAAGCTGCAGTGCAGCCTTATTCACAATAGCCAAGACAGTGAAGCAATCAAAATGTCCAACAACAGGTGAATGGATAAAGAAGAAGTGGTCCATGTACACAATGGAATATTAGCCATGGAAAACAACGAACCATTGCTCTTTGAGGCACCCCAAATGAGTCTGCAGATAATCATGAAAGATGAGGTAAGTTGGAAAGCAAAAGACCTGTATTCTATGATATCACTTATAGGCGTTATCTAATAACTGACACAAATGTACATATTTCCACAGAGAAAGACACTCACAGACTTAGAAAACAAACTATGCTCAACTAAAAGGAAAGGTGGGGGGAATGGATAAATTAAGATTAGTGTTACTATATGTATACAAAGACATATTATCTATATATCTCAAAAAGACCGACCAGATAGCAAGGGAAGTCTGCGGAACCTTCTGTAACATTTTACATGGGAAGAGGATCTGTAGTTGAATAGATATATATAATGTACAAATGAACCAGATTGTGTACACCTAGGACAAACAATATTCTAAGCTTTACCCCAATTAAAAAAAAAATTTAAAACCAAGAAGAAATAATGAGACATAAACTTATGGGGCTTTCTCCATGCACATTCCAATGTAATTTACAACCTAGGAACACGACTTCCAGAAAGGCTCTGCTGCCCTACTACCCAGATTTGGGAATGGAGAAATGCTGCCTGCTTCAGGTCACTTCCCAAAACAGGAGCTTTAAAACCATTGCTAAAGGTCACTAAATATTCACAAAACTTGCAGTTCGGTAAATGACACCTGCTCTCTAAAAAAAGTCTCAGGTGGAAAATAGACCAAAAAATTCAAAAGAGGGCAACCTTCCAAGAAGACAATATCAAGAGTTAGATTGTACTCCCAATTGTTTCCTTTTTTTAACAGAAAAGAAAACGGCGGTGAAAAATGATGAGTTTTACGAATTTTCAAAGCCATGCAAACCCAAATTACAAAACCCTATCAGCTCACAGCAGCCAGTAGGGCCATTAGCATAAATGCTGCAAACAATAAATGCTGAAGCGATTGTGGAGAAATGCGTACCCTCGATTCTGAGGGGGATGTGGTAAGTGCCACTAATGAGAACACAAAGAAGGTACTTTGAAAAGGGAAAAATGGTGCTACCAGTCAGTCAATCACAACCACTGCTGGGCCTATCACCTGAGAAAATGAGAATCAAAAAGTCACAGGCTGGCAATCCTGCACTCCAACAATATTTACCATAGCCAACACTTGGAAGCAATGAAAATGTCCATCAACCGAGGAATGCACAAAGTAGCCGTAGTCCACGTACACAGTGGAAAATTATTCCAATAAATAAAAATTAAAATTAAAAATCCAACAAAAGTAAGGAGACATCAGCTTGTGTGGGTTGGTCTGGGCACACACCACTCTAATTTATAATCCAGAAACACCACAGGCCGCAAGGGCTTTTCCCTAGATACCAGGGTGGGGAACATAGAAAGGCTGCCGCCCTCTCGCAGTTACCTGAAAAAGCAGCTTTAAAGCCTGTGCTAATGGTCATTTCATAGGAACAAGTACTGCAGAACTGTAAGTGAAACCTGCCCTCAAAATGTCTTCAGGGAGGTAATGGCCAAAACATTTCAAAATGTGACACATACTTTAAGAGAACACTTTGAAGAACTAAGGGGTAATCACAGCTTGAAAAATAAAAAGGACATGCCTTCAAGCTCAATTTCAATGGATTATGAGGCACGTGCGAATTCAGCCACAAAGAGGTATCAGATCACACTTGTCAGAATAACCATCAGCAAGAAAACTACAAACAATAAATGCTGAAGGTGTTGTAGAGAAATGCAAACACTCAACTTCAAGGGGGACGTAACTTGGAAAGGGTCACGAACTAGAACAGAATGGGGGTGCCTTAAAAACGTAAACATTGAGCTACCATATGATCCAGCAGGCCCACTCCTCCACCTATAATCTAAGAAGAGAGAATTGGAAAGACACAGGCAGGCAAATCTGCCTTGCACAGTATTACAATAGCCAAGATATGGAAGTAACCAAAAACTCCACCAACAGATGGGTGGACAAAGAAGTACTCCTCCATGTACAGATGGAATATTCGCTAGTCAAAAAAATGAAACAATGCCATCTGCAGCGCCATAGATGAGTGTAGACGTAACCACGCCACGTGTAGTCAGTGAGAAAGCAAAATACATATATCCTATGATATCACTTTCAGGAGTTACTTAAAAATTGATACCAATGAAGCTATTTCCACAGAGAAAGGCAATCACAGATTCATTAAAAAACTTATGGTTCACCAAATAGAAAGGGATGAGGATTGGATACATTACCATATTGGGGTTAACAGAGATATACAAACCATGTGAAATATATAACCACCAAAGACGTACGGAAGACCAGGAGAAGACTACTCAACATTGTGTCATAACCTACATGGGAAAAGGATGCGAGGAAGAAAAGATACATGTATATGTGTGAAAGACCCACATCTTGCACACCTAGAGCAAACAAACCAATGTAATCAAATCTGTTGGGATAAAAAATAAAAAGTAAATTACAAACATGAACAAGAAGTAATGAGACATAAACTTAAAGGGCTTTTTCCTGGCCCATTCCATTCTAATTTACAACCTAGAACACCACTTCCATTAAGCCTCTGTTTCCCCAGGTACCAAATTTGGTAAAGAAGAAATGCTGCCACCTTGTGGCCGTGTCCTGCAAGAGCAGCTTTAAACTCACAGCTAATGGTTACTTAACATTCACAAGGACTCAGGGCTGTAAAGGACACCTGCCCTAAAAAATTGTGCTGAAGTAGTGAATGGACAAAAAAATTCAAAACAGGCAGATGTTTCAAGAAGAGACTATGAAGAGTTATGTATTACTCACGCTCTTTTAAAAAAAAAGGAAAATGGATACAAGCTCAACCTCAGGGTGTGATAGACCCATGCAATCTAATCTACGAAAAGTTTCAACTTACACCAGTCGACTGACCATCAGCAAAAAGTATACGAACAATAAATGCTGAAGGGGTTTTAGATAACTGTGTACCCTCTACCTGCTGGTGAGACGTAAAGGGGTAACAGCCAATAATGAGAAAAGAAAGGAGCTGTGTTTAGAAGTAAAAATAAAGGTACCATTCAATCCCCAGGCGCACCATTGGACCTCTCACCTGAGAAGACAAGAATCGAGAAGACACAGGCCGCAAAAGCTGCAGTGCAGCCTTATTCACAATAGCCAAGACAGTGAAGCAATCAAAATGTCCAACAACAGGTGAATGGATAAAGAAGAAGTGGTCCATGTACACAATGGAATATTAGCCATGGAAAACAACGAACCATTGCTCTTTGAGGCACCCCAAATGAGTCTGCAGATAATCATGAAAGATGAGGTAAGTTGGAAAGCAAAAGACCTGTATTCTATGATATCACTTATAGGCGTTATCTAATAACTGACACAAATGTACATATTTCCACAGAAAAAGACACTCACAGACTTAGAAAACAAACTATGCTCAACTAAAAGGAAAGGTGGGGGGAATGGATAAATTAAGATTAGTGTTACTATATGTATACAAAGACATATTATCTATATATCTCAAAAAGACCGACCAGATAGCAAGGGAAGTCTGCGGAACCTTCTGTAACATTTTACATGGGAAGAGGATCTGTAGTTGAATAGATATATATAATGTACAAATGAACCAGATTGTGTACACCTAGGACAAACAATATTCTAAGCTTTACCCCAATTAAAAAAAAAATTTAAAACCAAGAAGAAATAATGAGACATAAACTTATGGGGCTTTCTCCATGCACATTCCAATGTAATTTACAACCTAGGAACACGACTTCCAGAAAGGCTCTGCTGCCCTACTACCCAGATTTGGGAATGGAGAAATGCTGCCTGCTTCAGGTCACTTCCCAAAACAGGAGCTTTAAAACCATTGCTAAAGGTCACTAAATATTCACAAAACTTGCAGTTCGGTAAATGACACCTGCTCTCTAAAAAAAGTCTCAGGTGGAAAATAGACCAAAAAATTCAAAAGAGGGCAACCTTCCAAGAAGACAATATCAAGAGTTAGATTGTACTCCCAATTGTTTCCTTTTTTTAACAGAAAAGAAAACGGCGGTGAAAAATGATGAGTTTTACGAATTTTCAAAGCCATGCAAACCCAAATTACAAAACCCTATCAGCTCACAGCAGCCAGTAGGGCCATTAGCAGAAATGCTGCAAACAATAAATGCTGAAGCGATTGTGGAGAAATGCGTACCCTCGATTCTGAGGGGGATGTGGTAAGTGCCACTAATGAGAACACAAAGAAGGTACTTTGAAAAGGGAAAAATGGTGCTACCAGTCAGTCAATCACAACCACTGCTGGGCCTATCACCTGAGAAAATGAGAATCAAAAAGTCACAGGCTGGCAATCCTGCACTCCAACAATATTTACCATAGCCAACACTTGGAAGCAATGAAAATGTCCATCAACCGAGGAATGCACAAAGTAGCCGTAGTCCACGTACACAGTGGAAAATTATTCCAATAAATAAAAATTAAAATTAAAAATCCAACAAAAGTAAGGAGACATCAGCTTGTGTGGGTTGGTCTGGGCACACACCACTCTAATTTATAATCCAGAAACACCACAGGCCGCAAGGGCTTTTCCCTAGATACCAGGGTGGGGAACATAGAAAGGCTGCCGCCCTCTCGCAGTTACCTGAAAAAGCAGCTTTAAAGCCTGTGCTAATGGTCATTTCATAGGAACAAGTACTGCAGAACTGTAAGTGAAACCTGCCCTCAAAATGTCTTCAGGGAGGTAATGGCCAAAACATTTCAAAATGTGACACATACTTTAAGAGAACACTTTGAAGAACTAAGGGGTAATCACAGCTTGAAAAATAAAAAGGACATGCCTTCAAGCTGAATTTCAATGGATTATGAGGCACGTGCGAATTCAGCCACAAAGAGGTATCAGATCACACTTGTCAGAATAACCATCAGCAAGAAAACTACAAACAATAAATGCTGAAGGTGTTGTAGAGAAATGCAAACACTCAACTTCAAGGGGGACGTAACTTGGAAAGGGTCACGAACTAGAACAGAATGGGGGTGCCTTAAAAACGTAAACATTGAGCTACCATATGATCCAGCAGGCCCACTCCTCCACCTATAATCTAAGAAGAGAGAATTGGAAAGACACAGGCAGGCAAATCTGCCTTGCACAGTATTACAATAGCCAAGATATGGAAGTAACCAAAAACTCCACCAACAGATGGGTGGACAAAGAAGTACTCCTCCATGTACAGATGGAATATTCGCTAGTCAAAAAAATGAAACAATGCCATCTGCAGCGCCATAGATGAGTGTAGACGTAACCACGCCACGTGTAGTCAGTGAGAAAGCAAAATACATATATCCTATGATATCACTTTCAGGAGTTACTTAAAAATTGATACCAATGAAGCTATTTCCACAGAGAAAGGCAATCACAGATTCATTAAAAAACTTATGGTTCACCAAATAGAAAGGGATGAGGATTGGATACATTACCATATTGGGGTTAACAGAGATATACAAACCATGTGAAATATATAACCACCAAAGACGTACGGAAGACCAGGAGAAGACTACTCAACATTGTGTCATAACCTACATGGGAAAAGGATGCGAGGAAGAAAAGATACATGTATATGTGTGAAAGAC
Organism: Balaenoptera physalus; assembly: GCF_965194825.1. Taxonomy (NCBI): domain Eukaryota; kingdom Metazoa; phylum Chordata; class Mammalia; order Artiodactyla; family Balaenopteridae; genus Balaenoptera; species Balaenoptera physalus. The sequence continues at coordinate 24,833 of NW_028125238.1, forward strand.
CCACATCTTGCACACCTAGAGCAAACAAACCAATGTAATCAAATCTGTTGGGATAAAAAATAAAAAGTAAATTACAAACATGAACAAGAAGTAATGAGACATAAACTTAAAGGGCTTTTTCCTGGCCCATTCCATTCTAATTTACAACCTAGAACACCACTTCCATTAAGCCTCTGTTTCCCCAGGTACCAAATTTGGTAAAGAAGAAATGCTGCCACCTTGTGGCCGTGTCCTGCAAGAGCAGCTTTAAACTCACAGCTAATGGTTACTTAACATTCACAAGGACTCAGGGCTGTAAAGGACACCTGCCCTAAAAAATTGTGCTGAAGTAGTGAATGGACAAAAAAATTCAAAACAGGCAGATGTTTCAAGAAGAGACTATGAAGAGTTATGTATTACTCACGCTCTTTTAAAAAAAAAGGAAAATGGATACAAGCTCAACCTCAGGGTGTGATAGACCCATGCAATCTAATCTACGAAAAGTTTCAACTTACACCAGTCGACTGACCATCAGCAAAAAGTATACGAACAATAAATGCTGAAGGGGTTTTAGAGAACTGTGTACCCTCTACCTGCTGGTGAGACGTAAAGGGGTAACAGCCAATAATGAGAAAAGAAAGGAGCTGTGTTTAGAAGTAAAAATCGAGGTACCATTCAATCCCCAGGCGCACCATTGGACGTCTCACCTGAGAAGACAAGAATCGAGAAGACACAGGCCGCAAAAGCTGCAGTGCAGCCTTATTCACAATAGCCAAGACAGTGAAGCAATCAAAATGTCCAACAACAGGTGAATGGATAAAGAAGAAGTGGTCCATGTACACAATGGAATATCAGCCATGGAAAACAACGAACCATTGCTCTTTGAGGCACCACAAATGAGTCTGCAGATAATCATGAAAGATGAGGTAAGTTGGAAAGCAAAAGACCTGTATTCTATGATATCACTTATAGGCGTTATCTAATAACTGACACAAATGAACATATTTCCACAGAGAAAGACACTCACAGACTTAGAAAATAAAACTATGCTCAACTAAAAGGAAAGGTGGGGGAATGGATAAATTAAGATTACTGTTACTATATGTATACAAACACAAATTATATAAATATCTCAAAAATACCGACCATATAGCAAGGGAGGTCTGCGGAACCCTCTGTAACATTTTACATGGGAAGAGGATCTGTACTTGAATAGACATATATAATGTACAAATGAACCAGATTGTGTTCACCTAGGACAAACAATATTCTAAGCTTTACCCCAATTAAAAAAAAAAAATTAAAACCAAGAAGAAATAATGAGACATAAACTTATAGGGCTTTCTCCACGCACATTCCAATGTAATTTACAACCTAAGAACACGACTTCCAGAAAGGCTCTGCTGCCCTACTACCCAGATTTGGGAATGGAGAAATGCTGCCTGCTTCAGGTCACTTCCCACAACAGGAGCTTAAAAACCATTGCTAAAGGTCACTAAATATTCACAAAACTTGCAGTTCGGTAAATGACACCTGCTCTCTAAAAAGAGTCTCAGGTGGAAAATCGACCAAAAAATTCAAAAGAGGGCAACCTTCCAAGAAGACAATATCAAGAGTTATATTGTACTCCCAATTGTTTCCTTTTTTCAACAGAAAAGAAAACGGCGGTGAAAAATGATGAGTTTTACGAATTTTCAAAGCCATGCAAACCCAAATTACAAAACCCTACCAGCTCACAGCAGCCAGCAGGGCCATTAGCATAAATGCTGCAAACAATACATACTGAAGCGATTGTGGAGAAATGCGTACCCTCGATTCTAAGGGGGACGTGGTAAGTGCCACTAATGAGAACACAAAGAAGGTGCTTTGAAAAGGGAAAAACGATGCTACCAGTCAGTCAATCACACCCACTGCTGGGCCTATCACCTGAGAAAATGAGAATCAAAAAGTCACAGGCTGGCAATCCTGCACTCCAACAATATTTACCATAGCCAACACTTGGAAGCAATGAAAATGTCCATCAACCGAGGAATGCACAAAGAAGAAGTGGTCCACGTACACAGTGGAAAATTACTCCAATAAAAAATAAAAATTAAATTTAAAAATCCAACAAAACTAAGGAGACATCAGCTTGTGTGGGTTTGTCCGGGCACAGTCCACTCTAATTTATAACCGAGAAACACCACAGGCCGCAAGGGCTTTTCCCTAGTTACCAGGGTGGGGAACATAGAAAGGCTGCTGCCCTCTGGCAGTTACCTGCAAAAGCAGTTTTAAAGCCTGTGCTAATGGTCATTTCATAGGAATAAGTACTGCAGAAGTGTAAATGAAACCTGCCCTCAAAATGTCTTCAGGGAGGTAATGGCCAAAACATTTCAAAATGTGACACATACTTTAAGAGAACACTTTGAAGAACTAAGGGGAAATCACAGCTTGAAAAATAAAAAGGACATGCCTTAAAGCTCAATTTCAACGGATTATGAGGCACGTGCGAATTCAACCACAAAGAGGTATCAGGTCACACTTTTCAGAATAACCATCAGCAAGAAAACTACAAACAATAAATGCTGAAGGTGTTGTGGAGAAATGCATACCCTCAACTGCAAGTAGGACATAAGTTGGAAAGGGCCACCAACTAGAACAGATTGGGGGTGCCTTAAAAACGTAAACATTGAGCTACCATATGATCCAGCAGGCCCACTCCTCCACCTATAATCTAAGAAGAGAGAATTGGAAAGACACAGGCAGGCAAATCTGCATTGCACAGTATTACAATATCCAAGATATGGAAGTAACCAAAAAGTCCACCAACAGATGGGTGGACAAAGAAGTACTCCTCCATGTACAGATGGAATATTCGCTAGTGAAAAAAATGAAACAATACCATTTGCAGCGCCATAGATGAGTCTAGACGTAATCACGCCACAGGTAGTCAGTGAGAAAGCAAAATACATATATCCTATGATATCACTTTCAGGAGTTACTTAAAAATTGATACCAATGAAGATATTTCCACAGAGAAAGGCAATCACAGTTTCATTAAAAAACTTATGGTTCACCAAATAGAAAGGGATGAGGATTGGATACATTACCATATTGGGGTTAACAGAGATATACAAACCATGTGAAATATATAACCACCAAAGACGTACGGAAGACCAGGAGAAGACTACTCAACATTGTGTCATAACCTACATGGGAAAAGGATGCGAGGAAGAAAAGATACACGTATATGTGTGAAAGACCCACATCTTGCACACCTAGAGCAAACAAACCAATGTAATCAAATCTGCTGGGATAAAAAATAAAAAGTAAATTACAAATATGAACAAGAAGTAATGAGACATAAACTTAAAGGGCTTTTTCCTGGCCCATTCCATTCTAATTTACAACCTAGAACACCACTTCCATTAAGCCTCTGTTTCCCCAGGTACCAAATTTGGTAAAGAAGAAATGCTGCCACCTTGTGGCCGTGTCCTGCAAGAGCAGCTTTAAACTCACAGCTAATGGTTACTTAACATTCACAAGGACTCAGGGCTGTAAAGGACACCTGCCCTAAAAAATTGTGCTGAAGTAGTGAATGGACAAAAAAATTCAAAACAGGCAGATGTTTCAAGAAGAGACTATGAAGAGTTATGTATTACTCACGCTCTTTTTAAAAAAAAGGAAAATGGATACAAGCTCAACCTCAGGGTGTGTTAGACCCATGCAATCTAATCTACGAAAAGTTTCAACTTACACCAGTAGACTGACCATCAGCAAAAAGTATACGAACAATAAATGCTGAAGGGGTTTTAGAGCACTGTGTACCCTCTACCTGCTGGTGAGACGTAAAGGGGTAACAGCCAATAATGAGAAAAGAAAGGAGCTGTGTTTAAAAGTAAAAATGGAGGTACCATTCAATCCAGCAGGCGCACCATTGGATCTCTCACCTGAGAAGACAAGAATCGAGAAGACACAGGCCGCAAAAGCTGCAGTGCAGCCTTATTCACAATAGCCAGGACAGTGAAGCAATCAAAATGTCCAACAACAGGTGAATGGATAAAGAAGAAGTGGTCCATGTACACAATGGAATATTAGCCATGGAAAACAACGAACCATTGCTCTTTGAGGCACCACAAATGAGTCTGCAGATAATCATGAAAGATGAGGTAAGTTGGAAAGCAAAAGACCTGTATTCTATGATATCACTTATAGGCGTTCTCTAATAACTGACACAAATGAACATATTTCCACAGAGAAAGACACTCACAGACTTAGAAAATAAAACTATGCTCAACTAAAAGGAAAGGTGGGGGAATGGATAAATTAAGATTACTGTTACTATATGTATACAAACACAAATTATATAAATATCTCAAAAATACCGACCATATAGCAAGGGAGGTCTGCTGAACCCTCTGTAACATTTTACATGGGAAGAGGATCTGTACTTGAATAGACATATATAATGTACAAATGAACCAGATTGTGTTCACCTAGGACAAACAATATTCTAAGCTTTACCCCAATTAAAAAAAAAAATTAAAACCAAGAAGAAATAATGAGACATAAACTTATAGGGCTTTCTCCGTGCACATTCCAATGTAATTTACAACCTAGGAACACGACTTCCAGAAAGGCTCTGCTGCCCTACTACCCAGATTTGGGAATGGAGAAATGCTGCCTGCTTCAGGTCACTTTCCACAACAGGAGCTTTAAAACCATTACTAAAGGTCACTAAATATTCACAAAACTTGCAGTTCGGTAAATGACACCTGCTCTCTAAAAAGAGTCTCAGGTGGAAAATCGACCAAAAAATTCAAAAGAGGGCAACCTTCCAAGAAGACAATATCAAGAGTTATATTGTACTCCCAATTGTTTCCTTTTTTCAACAGAAAAGAAAATGGCGGTGAAAAATGATGAGTTTTACGAATTTTCAAAGCCATGCAAACCCAAATTACAAAACCCTATCAGCTCACAGCAGCCAGCAGGGCCATTAGCATAAATGTTGCAAGCAATAAATACTGAAGCGATTGTGGAGAAATGTGTACCCTCGATTCTAAGGGGGACGTGGTAAGTGCCACTAATGAAAACACAAAGAAGGTGCTTTGAAAAGGGAAAAACGATGCTACCAGTCAGTCAATCACACCCACTGCTGGGGCTATCACCTGAGAAAATGAGAATCAAAAAATCACAGGCTGGCAATCCTGCACTCCAACAATATTTACCATAGCCAACACTTGGAAGCAATGAAAATGTCCATCAACCGAGGAATGCACAAAGAAGAAGTGGTCCACGTACAAAGTGGAAAATTACTCCAATAAAAAATAAAAATTAAATTTAAAAATCCAACAAAACTAAGGAGACATCAGCTTGTGTGGGTTGGTCCGGGCACACTCCACTCTAATTTATAACCGAGAAACACCACAGGCCGCAAGGGCTTTTCCCTAGTTACCAGGGTGGGGAACATAGAAAGGCTGCTGCCCTCTGGCAGTTACCTGCAAAAGCAGTTTTAAAGCCTGTGCTAATGGTCATTTCATAGGAATAAGTACTGCAGAAGTGTAAATGAAACGTGCCCTCAAAATGTCTTCAGGGAGGTAATGGCCAAAACATTTCAAAATGTGACACATACTTTAAGAGAACACTTTGAAGAACTAAGGGGAAATCACAGCTTGAAAAATAAAAAGGACATGCCTTAAAGCTCAATTTCAACGGATTATGAGGCACGTGCGAATTCAACCACAAAGAGGTATCAGGTCACATTTTTCAGAATAACCATCAGCAAGAAAACTACAAACAATAAATGCTGAAGGTGTTGTGGAGAAATGCATACCCTCAACTGCAAGTAGGACATAAGTTGGAAAGGGCCACCAACTAGAACAGAATGGGGGTGCCTTAAAAACGTAAACATTGAGCTACCATATGATCCAGCAAGCCCACTCCTCCACCTATAATCTAAGAAGAGAGAATTGGAAAGACACAGGCATGCAAATCTGCATTGCACAGTATTACAATATCCAAGATATGGAAGTAACCAAAAAGTCCACCAACAGATGGGTGGACAAAGAAGTACTCCTCCATGTACAGATGGAATATTTGCTAGTGAAAAAAATGAAACAATACCATTTGCAGCGCCATAGATGAGTCTAGACGTAATCACGCCACGGCTAGTCAGTGAGAAAGCAAAATACATATATTCTATGATATCACTTTCAGGAGTTACTTAAAAATTGATACCAATGAAGATATTTCCACAGAGAAAGGCAATCACAGTTTCATTAAAAAACTTATGGTTCACCAAATAGAAAGGGATGAGGATTGGATACATTACCATATTGGGGTTAACAGAGATATACAAACCATGTGAAATATATAACCACCAAAGACGTACGGAAGACCAGGAGAAGACTACTCAACATTGTGTCATAACCTACATGGGAAAAGGATGCGAGGAAGAAAAGATACACGTATATGTGTGAAAGACCCACATCTTGCACACCTAGAGCAAACAAACCAATGTAATCAAATCTGCTGGGATAAAAAATAAAAAGTAAATTACAAATATGAACAAGAAGTAATGAGACATAAACTTAAAGGGCTTTTTCCTGGCCCATTCCATTCTAATTTACAACCTAGAACACCACTTCCATTAAGCCTCTGTTTCCCCAGGTACCAAATTTGGTAAAGAAGAAATGCTGCCACCTTGTGGCCGTGTCCTGCAAGAGCAGCTTTAAACTCACAGCTAATGGTTACTTAACATTCACAAGGACTCAGGGCTGTAAAGGACACCTGCCCTAAAAAATTGTGCTGAAGTAGTGAATGGACAAAAAAATTCAAAACAGGCAGATGTTTCAAGAAGAGACTATGAAGAGTTATGTATTACTCACGCTCTTTAAAAAAAAAAGGAAAATGGATACAAGCTCAACCTCAGGGTGTGTTAGACCCATGCAATCTAATCTACGAAAAGTTTCAACTTACACCAGTCGACTGACCATCAGCAAAAAGTATACGAACAATAAATGCTGAAGGGGTTTTAGAGAACTGTGTACCCTCTACCTGCTGGTGAGACGTAACGGGGAAACAGCCAATAATGAGAAAAGAAAGGAGCTGTGTTTAGAAGTAAAAATCGAGGTACCATTCAATCCCCAGGCGTACCATTGGACCTCTCACCTGAGAAGACAAGAATCGAGAAGACACAGGCCGCAAAAGCTGCAGTGCAGCCTTATTCACAATAGCCAAGACAGTGAAGCAATCAAAATGTCCAACAACAGGTGAATGGATAAAGAAGAAGTGGTCCATGTACACAATGGAATATTAGCCATGGAAAACAACGGACCATTGCTCTTTGAGGCACCACAAATGAGTCTGCAGATAATCATGAAAGATGAGGTAAGTTGGAAAGCAAAAGACCTGTATTCTATGATATCACTTATAGGCGTTATCTAATAACTGACACAAATGAACATATTTCCACAGAGAAAGACACTCACAGATTTAGAAAACAAACTATGCTCATCTAAAACGAAAGGTGGGGGGGATGAATAAATTAAGATTAGTGTTACTATATGTATACAAACACATATTATCTATATATCTCAAAAAGACCGACCATATAACAAGGGAAGTCTGCGGAACCTTCTGTAACATTTTACATGGGAAGAGGATCTGTAGTTGAATAGATATATATAATGTACAAATGAACCAGATTGTGTACACCTAGGACAAACACTATTCTAAGCTTTACCCCACTTAACAAAAAAATTTAAAACCAAGAAGAAATAATGAGACATAAACTTATGGGGCTTTCTCCATGCACATTCCAATGTAATTTACAACCTAGGAACACGACTTCCAGAAAGGCTCTGCTGCCCTACTACCCAGATTTGGGAATGGAGAAATGCTGCCTGCTTCAAGTCACTTCCCACAACAGGAGCTTTAAAACCATTGCTAAAGGTCACTAAATATTCACAAAATTTGCAGTTCGGTAAATGACACCTGCTCTCTAAAAAGAGTCTCAGGTGGAAAATCGACCAAAAAATTCAAAAGAAGGCAACCTTACAAGAAGACAATATCAAGAGTTATATTGTACTCCCAATTGTTTCCTTTTTTCAACAGAAAAGAAAACGGTGGTGAAAAATGATGAGTTTTACGAATTTTCAAAGCCATGCAAACCCAAATTACAAAACCCTATCAGCTCACAGCAGCCAGTAGGGCCATTATCATAAATGCTGCAAACAATAAATGCTGAAGCGATTGTGGAGAAATGTGTACCCTCGATTCTAAGGGGGACGTGGTAAGTGCCACTAATGAAAACACAACGAAGGTGCTTTGAAAAGGGAAAAACGATGCTACCAGTCAGTCAATCACACCCACTGCTGGGGCTATCACCTGAGAAAATGAGAATCAAATAGTCACAGGCTGGCAATCCTGCACTCCAACAATAATTACCATAGCCAACACTTGGAAGCAATGAAAATGTCCATCAACCGAGGAATGCACAAAGAAGAAGTGGTCCACGTACACAGTGGAAAATTACTCCAATAAAAAATAAAAATTAAATTTAAAAATCCAACAAAAGTAAGGACACATCAGCTTGTGTGGGTTGGTCCGGGCACACTCCACTCTAATTTATAACTGAGAAACACCACAGGCCGCAAGGGTTTTTCCCTAGTTACCAGGGTGGGGAACATAGAAAGCCTGCCGCCCTCTGGCAGTTACCTGCAAAAGCAGCTTTAAAGCCTGTGCTAATGGTCATTTCATAGGAACAAGTACTGCAGAACTATAAATGAAACCTGCCCTCAAAATATCTTCAGGGAGGTAATGGCCAAAACATTTCAAAATGTGACACATACTTTAAGAGAACACTTTGAAGAACTAAGGGGTAATCACAGCTTGAAAAATAAAAAGGACAAGACTTCAAGCTCAATTTCAATGGATTATGAGGCACGTGCGAATTCAGCCACAAAGAGGTATCATATCACACTTGTCAGAATAAGCATCAGCAAGAAAACTACAAACAATAAATGCTGAAGGTGTTGTAGAGAAATGCAAACCCTCAACTTCAAGGGGGACGTAACTTGGAAAGGGCGACGAACTAGAACAGAATGGAAGTGCCTTAAAAAGGTAAACATTGAGCTACCATATGATCCAGCAGGCCCACTCATCCACCTATAATCTAAGAAGAGAGAATTGGAAAGACACAGGCAGGCAAATCTGCATTGCACAGTATTACAATAGCCAAGATATGGAAGTAACCAAAAAGTCCACCAACAGATGGGTGGACAAAGAAGACCTCCTCCATGTACAAGTGGAATATTTGCTAGTGAAAAAAATGAAACAATGCCATTTGCAGCACCATAGATGAGTCTAGACGTAATCACGCCACCTGTAGTAAGTGACAAAAAAAAAGACACATATCCTATTATATCAGTTTTAGGAGTTACTTAAAAATTGATACCAAATAAGATCTTTCCACAGAGAAAGGCAATCACAGATTCATTAAAAAACTTATGGTTCACCAAATAGAAAGGGATGAGGATTGGATACATTACCACATTGGGGTTAGCAGAGATATACAAACCATGTGAAATATATAATCACCAAAGACGTACGGAAGACCAGGAGAAGACTACTCAACATTGTGTCATAACCTATATGGGAAAAGGATGCTAGGATAAATAGATACATGTATATGTGTGAAAGAACCACATCTTGCACACCTAGAACAAACAAACCATTGTAATCAAATTTGCTGGGATAAAAAATAAAAAGTAAATTAAAAATATGAACAAGAAGTAATGAGACATAAACTTAAAGGGCTTTTTCCTGGCACGTTCCATTCTAAAATACAACCTAGAACACCACTTCCATTAAGTCTCTGTTTCCCTAGTAACCAAATTTGGCAAAGGAGAAATGCTGCCACCTTGTGGCCGTTTCCTGCAAGAGCAGCTTTAAACTCACAGCTAATGGTTCCTTAACATTCACAAGGACTCAGGGCTGTAAAGGACACCTGCCCTAAAAAATTGTGCTGAAGTAGTGAATGGACAAAAAAATTCAAAACAGGCAGATGTTTCAAGAATAGAGTATGAAGAGTTATGTTTTACTCACGCTCTTTAAAAAAAAAAGGAAAATGGATAAAAGCTCAACCTCAGGGTGTGTTAGACCCATGCAACCTAATGCACGAAAAGTTTCAACTTACACCAGTCGACTGACCATCAGCAAAAAGTATACGAACAATAAATGCTGAAGGGGTTTTACAGAACTGTGTACCCTCTACCTGCTGGTGAGACGTAAAGGGGTAACAGCCAATAATGAGAAAAGAAAGGAGCTGTGTTTAAAAGTAAAAATGGAGGTACCATTCAATCCAGCAGGCGTACCAATGGACCTCTCACCTGAGAAGACAAGAATGGAGAAGACACAGGCCGCAAAAGCTGCAGTGCAGCCTTATTCACAATAGCCAAGACAGTGAAGCAATCAAAATATCCAACAAGAGGTGAATGGATAAAGAAGAAGTGGTCCATGTTCACAATGGAATATTAAGCATGGGAAACAACGAACCATTGCTCTCTGAGGCACCACAAAGGAGTCTGGAGATAGTCACGAAACATGAGGTAAGTCGGAAAGCAAAAGACCTATATTCTACGATATCACTTATAGGCGTTATCTAATAACTGACACAAATGAACATATTTCCACAGAGAAAGACACTCACAGACTTAGAAAACAAACTATGCTCACCTAAAAGGAAAGGTGGGGGGATTGGATAAATTAAGATTAGTGTTACTATATGTATACAAACACATATTATATACATATCTCAAAAATACCGACCATATAGCAAGGGAGGTCTGCGGAACCCTCTGTAACATTTTACATGGGAAGAGGATCTGTACTTGAATAGACATATATAATGTACAAATGAACCAGATTGTGTTCACCTAGGACAAACAATATTCTAAACTTTACCCCAATTAAAACACTTTTAAAAACCAAGAAGAAATAATGAGACATAAACTTATGGGGGTTTCTCCACGCACTTTCTAACGTAATTTACAACCTAGGAACACGACTTCCACAAAGGCTCTGCTGCCCTACTACCCAGATTTTGGAATGGAGAAATGCTGCCTCCTTGAGGCCACTTCCCACAACAGCAGCTTTAAACCCATTGCTATAGGTCACTAAATATTCACCAAACTTGCAGTTCGGGAAATAAGACCTGCTCTCTAAAAAAACTCTGGGGTGGAAAATCGCCCAAAAAATTCAATAGAGGGCAACCTTCCAAGAAGACAATTTAAAGAGTTATATTGTACTCCCAATTGATTCCTTTTTTTAACAGAAAAGAAAACGGCAGAGAAAAATGATGAGTTTTACGAATTTTCAGAGACATGCAAACCCAAATTACAAAAACCTATGAGCTCACAGCAGCCAGAAGGGCCATTAGCATAAATGCTGCAAACAATAAATGCTGAAGCGATTGTGGAGAAATGCGTAACCTGGATTCTAAGGGGGACGTGGTAAGAGCCACTAATGAAAACACAAAGAAGGTGCTTTGAAAAGGGAAACACGGTGCTACCAGTCAGTGAATCACACCCACTGCTGGGCCTATCACCTGAGAAAATGAGAATCAAAAAGTCACAGGCTGGCAATCCTGCACTCCAACAATATTTACCATAGCCAACACTTGGAAGCAATGAAAATGTCCATCAACCGAGGAATGCACAAAGAAGAAGTGGTCCACGTACACAGTGGAAAATTACTCCAATAAAAAATAAAAATTAAATTTAAAAATCCAACAAAAGTAAGGAGACATCAGCTTGTGTGGGTTGGTCTGGGCACACACCACTCTAATTTATAATCCAGAAACACCACAGGCCGCAAGGGCTTTTCCCTAGATACCAGGGTGGGGAACATAGAAAGGCTGCCGCCCTCTCGCAGTTACCTGAAAAAGCAGCTTTAAAGCCTGTGCTAATGGTCATTTCATAGGAACAAGTACTGCAGAACTGTAAGTGAAACCTGCCCTCAAAATGTCTTCAGGGAGGTAATGGCCAAAACATTTCAAAATGTGACACATACTTTAAGAGAACACTTTGAAGAACTAAGGGGTAATCACAGCTTGAAAAATAAAAAGGACATGCCTTCAAGCTCAATTTCAATGGATTATGAGGCACGTGCGAATTCAGCCACAAAGAGGTATCAGATCACACTTGTCAGAATAACCATCAGCAAGAAAACTACAAACAATAAATGCTGAAGGTGTTGTAGAGAAATGCAAACACTCAACTTCAAGGGGGACGTAACTTGGAAAGGGTCACGAACTAGAACAGAATGGGGGTGCCTTAAAAACGTAAACATTGAGCTACCATATGATCCAGCAGGCCCACTCCTCCACCTATAATCTAAGAAGAGAGAATTGGAAAGACACAGGCAGGCAAATCTGCCTTGCACAGTATTACAATAGCCAAGATATGGAAGTAACCAAAAACTCCACCAACAGATGGGTGGACAAAGAAGTACTCCTCCATGTACAGATGGAATATTCGCTAGTCAAAAAAATGAAACAATGCCATCTGCAGCGCCATAGATGAGTGTAGACGTAACCACGCCACGTGTAGTCAGTGAGAAAGCAAAATACATATATCCTATGATATCACTTTCAGGAGTTACTTAAAAATTGATACCAATGAAGATATTTCCACAGAGAAAGGCAATCACAGATTCATTAAAAAACTTATGGTTCACCAAATAGAAAGGGATGAGGATTGGATACATTACCATATTGGGGTTAACAGAGATATACAAACCATGTGAAATATATAACCACCAAAGACGTACGGAAGACCAGGAGAAGACTACTCAACATTGTGTCATAACCTACATGGGAAAAGGATGCGAGGAAGAAAAGATACATGTATATGTGTGAAAGACCCACATCTTGCACACCTAGAGCAAACAAACCAATGTAATCAAATCTGTTGGGATAAAAAATAAAAAGTAAATTACAAACATGAACAAGAAGTAATGAGACATAAACTTAAAGGGCTTTTTCCTGGCCCATTCCATTCTAATTTACAACCTAGAACACCACTTCCATTAAGCCTCTGTTTCCCCAGGTACCAAATTTGGTAAAGAAGAAATGCTGCCACCTTGTGGCCGTGTCCTGCAAGAGCAGCTTTAAACTCACAGCTAATGGTTACTTAACATTCACAAGGACTCAGGGCTGTAAAGGACACCTGCCCTAAAAAATTGTGCTGAAGTAGTGAATGGACAAAAAAATTCAAAACAGGCAGATGTTTCAAGAAGAGACTATGAAGAGTTATGTATTACTCACGCTCTTTTAAAAAAAAAGGAAAATGGATACAAGCTCAACCTCAGGGTGTGATAGACCCATGCAATCTAATCTACGAAAAGTTTCAACTTACACCAGTCGACTGACCATCAGCAAAAAGTATACGAACAATAAATGCTGAAGGGGTTTTAGAGAACTGTGTACCCTCTACCTGCTGGTGAGACGTAAAGGGGTAACAGCCAATAATGAGAAAAGAAAGGAGCTGTGTTTAGAAGTAAAAATCGAGGTACCATTCAATCCCCAGGCGCACCATTGGACGTCTCACCTGAGAAGACAAGAATCGAGAAGACACAGGCCGCAAAAGCTGCAGTGCAGCCTTATTCACAATAGCCAAGACAGTGAAGCAATCAAAATGTCCAACAACAGGTGAATGGATAAAGAAGAAGTGGTCCATGTACACAATGGAATATCAGCCATGGAAAACAACGAACCATTGCTCTTTGAGGCACCACAAATGAGTCTGCAGATAATCATGAAAGATGAGGTAAGTTGGAAAGCAAAAGACCTCTATTCTATGATATCACTTATAGGCGTTCTCTAATAACTGACACAAATGAACATATTTCCACAGAGAAAGACACTCACAGACTTAGAAAATAAAACTATGCTCAACTAAAAGGAAAGGTGGGGGAATGGATAAATTAAGATTACTGTTACTATATGTATACAAACACAAATTATATAAATATCTCAAAAATACCGACCATATAGCAAGGGAGGTCTGCGGAACCCTCTGTACCATTTTACATGGGAAGAGGATCTGTACTTGAATAGACATATATAATGTACAAATGAACCAGATTGTGTTCACCTAGGACAAACAATATTCTAAGCTTTACCCCAATTAAAAAAAAAAAATTAAAACCAAGAAGAAATAATGAGACATAAACTTATAGGGCTTTCTCCACGCACATTCCAATGTAATTTACAACCTAAGAACACGACTTCCAGAAAGGCTCTGCTGCCCTACTACCCAGATTTGGGAATGGAGAAATGCTGCCTGCTTCAGGTCACTTTCCACAACAGGAGCTTTAAAACCATTACTAAAGGTCACTAAATATTCACAAAACTTGCAGTTCGGTAAATGACACCTGCTCTCTAAAAAGAGTCTCAGGTGGAAAATCGACCAAAAAATTCAAAAGAGGGCAACCTTCCAAGAAGACAATATCAAGAGTTATATTGTACTCCCAATTGTTTCCTTTTTTCAACAGAAAAGAAAACGGCGGTGAAAAATGATGAGTTTTACGAATTTTCAAAGCCATGCAAACCCAAATTACAAAACCCTATCAGCTCACAGCAGCCAGCAGGGCCATTAGCATAAATGCTGCAAACAATAAATACTGAAGCGATTGTGGAGAAATGTGTACCCTCGATTCTAAGGGGGACGTGGTAAGTGCCACTAATGAAAACACAAAGAAGGTGCTTTGAAAAGGGAAAAACGATGCTACCAGTCAGTCAATCACACCCCCTGCTGGGGCTATCACCTGAGAAAATGAGAATCAAAATTCACAGGCTGGCAATCCTGCACTCCAACAATATTTACCATAGCCAACACTTGGAAGCAATGAAAATGTCCATCAACCGAGGAATGCACAAAGAAGAAGTGGTCCACGTACAAAGTGGAAAATTACTCCAATAAAAAATAAAAATTAAATTTAAAAATCCAACAAAACTAAGGAGACATCAGCTTGTGTGGGTTGGTCCGGGCACACTCCACTCTAATTTATAACCGAGAAACACCACAGGCCGCAAGGGCTTTTCCCTAGTTACCAGGGTGGGGAACATAGAAAGGCTGCTGCCCTCTGGCAGTTACCTGCAAAAGCAGTTTTAAAGCCTGTGCTAATGGTCATTTCATAGGAATAAGTACTGCAGAAGTGTAAATGAAACGTGCCCTCAAAATGTCTTCAGGGAGGTAATGGCCAAAACATTTCAAAATGTGACACATACTTTAAGAGAACACTTTGAAGAACTAAGGGGAAATCACAGCTTGAAAAATAAAAAGGACATGCCTTAAAGCTCAATTTCAACGGATTATGAGGCACGTGCGAATTCAACCACAAAGAGGTATCAGGTCACATTTTTCAGAATAACCATCAGCAAGAAAACTACAAACAATAAATGCTGAAGGTGTTGTGGAGAAATGCATACCCTCAACTGCAAGTAGGACATAAGTTGGAAAGGGCCACCAACTAGAACAGAATGGGGGTGCCTTAAAAACGTAAACATTGAGCTACCATATGATCCAGCAAGCCCACTCCTCCACCTATAATCTAAGAAGAGAGAATTGGAAAGACACAGGCATGCAAATCTGCATTGCACAGTATTACAATATCCAAGATATGGAAGTAACCAAAAAGTCCACCAACAGATGGGTGGACAAAGAAGTACTCCTCCATGTACAGATGGAATATTTGCTAGTGAAAAAAATGAAACAATACCATTTGCAGCGCCATAGATGAGTCTAGACGTAATCACGCCACGGCTAGTCAGTGAGAAAGCAAAATACATATATTCTATGATATCACTTTCAGGAGTTACTTAAAAATTGATACCAATGAAGATATTTCCACAGAGAAAGGCAATCACAGTTTCATTAAAAAACTTATGGTTCACCAAATAGAAAGGGATGAGGATTGGATACATTACCATATTGGGGTTAACAGAGATATACAAACCATGTGAAATATATAACCACCAAAGACGTACGGAAGACCAGGAGAAGACTACTCAACATTGTGTCATAACCTACATGGGAAAAGGATGCGAGGAAGAAAAGATACACGTATATGTGTGAAAGACCCACATCTTGCACACCTAGAGCAAACAAACCAATGTAATCAAATCTGCTGGGATAAAAAATAAAAAGTAAATTACAAATATGAACAAGAAGTAATGAGACATAAACTTAAAGGGCTTTTTCCTGGCCCATTCCATTCTAATTTACAACCTAGAACACCACTTCCATTAAGCCTCTGTTTCCCCAGGTACCAAATTTGGTAAAGAAGAAATGCTGCCACCTTGTGGCCGTGTCCTGCAAGAGCAGCTTTAAACTCACAGCTAATGGTTACTTAACATTCACAAGGACTCAGGGCTGTAAAGGACACCTGCCCTAAAAAATTGTGCTGAAGTAGTGAATGGACAAAAAAATTCAAAACAGGCAGATGTTTCAAGAAGAGACTATGAAGAGTTATGTATTACTCACGCTCTTTTAAAAAAAAAGGAAAATGGATACAAGCTCAACCTCAGGGTGTGTTAGACCCATGCAATGTAATCTACGAAAAGTTTCAACTTACACCAGTCGACTGACCATCAGCAAAAAGTATACGAACAATAAATGCTGAAGGGGTTTTAGAGAACTGTGTACCCTCTACCTGCTGGTGAGACGTAAAGGGGTAACAGCCAATAATGAGAAAAGAAAGGAGCTGTGTTTAGAAGTAAAAATCGAGGTACCATTCAATCCCCAGGCGTACCATTGGACCTCTCACCTGAGAAGACAAGAATCGAGAAGACACAGGCCGCAAAAGCTGCAGTGCAGCCTTATTCACAATAGCCAAGACAGTGAAGCAATCAAAATGTCCAACAACAGGTGAATGGATAAAGAAGAAGTGGTCCGTGTACACAATGGAATATTAGCCATGGAAAACAACGGACCATTGCTCTTTGAGGCACCACAAATGAGTCTGCAGATAATCATGAAAGATGAGGTAAGTTGGAAAGCAAAAGACCTGTATTCTATGATATCACTTATAGGCGTTATCTAATAACTGACACAAATGAACATATTTCCACAGAGAAAGACACTCACAGATTTAGAAAACAAACTATGCTCATCTAAAACGAAAGGTGGGGGGGATGAATAAATTAAGATTAGTGTTACTATATGTATACAAACACATATTATCTATATATCTCAAAAAGACCGACCATATAGCAAGGGAAGTCTGCGGAACCTTCTGTAACATTTTACATGGGAAGAGGATCTGTAGTTGAATAGATATATATAATGTACAAATGAACCAGATTGTGTACACCTAGGACAAACACTATTCTAAGCTTTACCCCACTTAACAAAAAAATTTAAAACCAAGAAGAAATAATGAGACATAAACTTATGGGGCTTTCTCCATGCACATTCCAATGTAATTTACAGCCTAGGAACACGACTTCCAGAAAGGCTCTGCTGCCCTACTACCCAGATTTGGGAATGGAGAAATGCTGCCTGCTTCAAGTCACTTCCCACAACAGGAGCTTTAAAACCATTGCTAAAGGTCACTAAATATTCACAAAATTTGCAGTTCGGTAAATGACACCTGCTCTCTAAAAAGAGTCTCAGGTGGAAAATCGACCAAAAAATTCAAAAGAAGGCAACCTTACAAGAAGACAATATCAAGAGTTATATTGTACTCCCAATTGTTTCCTTTTTTCAACAGAAAAGAAAACGGTGGTGAAAAATGATGAGTTTTACGAATTTTCAAAGACATGCAAACCCAAATTACAAAACCCTATCAGCTCACAGCAGCCAGTAGGGACATTAGCATAAATGCTGCAAACAATAAATGCTGAAGCGATTGTGGAGAAATGTGTACCCTCGATTCTAAGGGGGACGTGGTAAGTGCCACTAATGAAAACACAACGAAGGTGCTTTGAAAAGGGAAAAACGATGCTACCAGTCAGTCAATCACACCCACTTCTGGGGCTATCACCTGAGAAAATGAGAATCAAATAGTCACAGGCTGGCAATCCTGCACTCCAACAATAATTACCATAGCCAACACTTGGAAGCAATGAAAATGTCCATCAACCGAGGAATGCACAAAGAAGAAGTGGTCCACGTACACAGTGGAAAATTACTCCAATAAAAAATAAAAATTAAATTTAAAAATCCAACAAAAGTAAGGACAAATCAGCTTGTGTGGGTTGGTCCGGGCACACTCCACTCTAATTTATAACTGAGAAACACCACAGGCCGCAAGGGTTTTTCCCTAGTTACCAGGGTGGGGAACATAGAAAGCCTGCCGCCCTCTGGCAGTTACCTGCAAAAGCAGCTTTAAAGCCTGTGCTAATGGTCATTTCATAGGAACAAGTACTGCAGAACTATAAATGAAACCTGCCCTCAAAATATCTTCAGGGAGGTAATGGCCAAAACATTTCAAAATGTGACACATACTTTAAGAGAACACTTTGAAGAACTAAGGGGTAATCACACCTTGAAAAATAAAAAGGACAAGACTTCAAGCTCAATTTCAATGGATTATGAGGCACGTGCGAATTCAGCCACAAAGAGGTATCAGATCACACTTGTCAGAATAAGCATCAGCAAGAAAACTACAAACAATAAATGCTGAAGGTGTTGTAGAGAAATGCAAACCCTCAACTTCAAGGGGGACGTAACTTGGAAAGGGCGACGAACTAGAACAGAATGGAAGTGCCTTAAAAAGGTAAACATTGAGCTACCATATGATCCAGCAGGCCCACTCATCCACCTATAATCTAAGAAGAGAGAATTGGAAAGACACAGGCAGGCAAATCTGCATTGCACAGTATTACAATAGCCAAGATATGGAAGTAACCAAAAAGTCCACCAACAGATGGGTGGACAAAGAAGACCTCCTCCATGTACAAGTGGAATATTCGCTAGTGAAAAAAATGAAACAATGCCATTTGCAGCACCATAGATGAGTCTAGACGTAATCACGCCACCTGTAGTAAGTGACAAAAAAAAAGACACATATCCTATTATATCAGTTTTAGGAGTTACTTAAAAATTGATACCAAATAAGATCTTTCCACAGAGAAAGGCAATCACAGATTCATTAAAAAACTTATGGTTCACCAAATAGAAAGGGATGAGGATTGGATACATTACCACATTGGGGTTAGCAGAGATATACAAACCATGTGAAATATATAATCACCAAAGACGTACGGAAGACCAGGAGAAGACTACTCACCATTGTGTCATAACCTATATGGGAAAAGGATGCTAGGATAAATAGATACATGTATATGTGTGAAAGAACCACATCTTGCACACCTAGAACAAACAAACCATTGTAATCAAATTTGCTGGGATAAAAAATAAAAAGTAAATTAAAAATATGAACAAGAAGTAATGAGACATAAACTTAAAGGGCTTTTTCCTGGCACGTTCCATTCTAAAATACAACCTAGAACACCACTTCCATTAAGTCTCTGTTTCCCTAGTAACCAAATTTGGCAAAGGAGAAATGCTGCCACCTTGTGGCCGTTTCCTGCAAGAGCAGCTTTAAACTCACAGCTAATGGTTCCTTAACATTCACAAGGACTCAGGGCTGTAAAGGACACCTGCCCTAAAAAATTGTGCTGAAGTAGTGAATGGACAAAAAAATTCAAAACAGGCAGATGTTTCAAGAATAGAGTATGAAGAGTTATGTTTTACTCACGCTCTTTAAAAAAAAAAGGAAAATGGATAAAAGCTCAACCTCAGGGTGTGTTAGACCCATGCAACCTAATGCACGAAAAGTTTCAACTTACACCAGTCGACTGACCATCAGCAAAAAGTATACGAACAATAAATGCTGAAGGGGTTTTACAGAACTGTGTACCCTCTACCTGCTGGTGAGACGTAAAGGGGTAACAGCCAATAATGAGAAAAGAAAGGAGCTGTGTTTAAAAGTAAAAATGGAGGTACCATTCAATCCAGCAGGCATACCAATGGACCTCTCACCTGAGAAGACAGGAATGGAGAAGACACAGGCCGCAAAAGCTGCAGTGCAGCCTTATTCACAATAGCCAAGACAGTGAAGCAATCAAAATATCCAACAAGAGGTGAATGGATAAAGAAGAAGTGGTCCATGTTCACAATGGAATATTAAGCATGGGAAACAACGAACCATTGCTCTCTGAGGCACCACAAAGGAGTCTGGAGATAGTCACGAAACATGAGGTAAGTCGGAAAGCAAAAGACCTATATTCTACGATATCACTTATAGGCGTTATCTAATAACTGACACAAATGAACATATTTCCACAGAGAAAGACACTCACAGACTTAGAAAACAAACTATGCTCACCTAAAAGGAAAGGTGGGGGGATTGGATAAATTAAGATTAGTGTTACTATATGTATACAAACACATATTATATACATATCTCAAAAATACCGACCATATAGCAAGGGAGGTCTGCGGAACCCTCTGTAACATTTTACATGGGAAGAGGATCTGTACTTGAATAGACATATATAATGTACAAATGAACCAGATTGTGTTCACCTAGGTCAAACAATATTCTAAACTTTACCCCAATTAAAACACTTTTAAAAACCAAGAAGAAATAATGAGACATAAACTTATGGGGGTTTCTCCACGCACTTTCTAACGTAATTTACAACCTAGGAACATGACTTCCACAAAGGCTCTGCTGCCCTACTACCCAGATTTGGGAATGGAGAAATGCTGCCTCCTTGAGGCCACTTCCCACAACAGCAGCTTTAAACCCATTGCTATAGGTCACTAAATATTCACCAAACTTGCAGTTCGGGAAATAAGACCTGCTCTCTAAAAAAACTCTGGGGTGGAAAATCGCCCAAAAAATTCAATAGAGGGCAACCTTCCAAGAAGACAATTTAAAGAGTTATATTGTACTCCCAATTGATTCCTTTTTTTAACAGAAAAGAAAACGGCAGAGAAAAATGATGAGTTTTACGAATTTTCAAAGACATGCAAACCCAAATTACAAAAACCTATGAGCTCACAGCAGCCAGAAGGGCCATTAGCATAAATGCTGCAAACAATAAATGCTGAAGCGATTGTGGAGAAATGCGTACCCTGGATTCTAAGGGGGACGTGGTAAGAGCCACTAATGAAAACACAAAGAAGGTGCTTTGAAAAGGGAAACACGGTGCTACCAGTCAGTGAATCACACCCACTGCTGGGCCTATCACCTGAGAAAATGAGAATCAAAAAGTCACAGGCTGGCAATCCTGCACTCCAACAATATTTACCATAGCCAACACTTGGAAGCAATGAAAATGTCCATCAACCGAGGAATGCACAAAGAAGAAGTGGTCCACGTACACAGTGGAAAATTACTCCAATAAAAAATAAAAATTAAATTTAAAAATCCAACAAAACTAAGGAGACATCAGCTTCTGTGGGTTTGTCCGGGCACACTCCACTCTAATTTATAACCGAGAAACACCACAGGCCGCAAGGGCTTTTCCCTAGTTACCAGGGTGGGGAACATAGAAAGGCTGCCGCCCTCTGGCAGTTACCTGCAAAAGCAGTTTTAAAGCCTGTGCTAATGGTCATTTCATAAGAATAAGTACTGCAGAAGTGTAAATGAAACCTGCCCTCAAAATGTCTTCAGGGAGGTAAAGGCCAAAACATTTCAAAATGTGACGCATACTTTAAGAGAACACTTTGAAGAACGAAGGGGGTAATCACAGCTTGAAAAATAAAAAGGACATGCCTTCAAGCTCAGTTTCAACGGATTGTGAGGCACATGCGAATTCAACCACAAAGAGGTATCAGCTCACACTTGTCAGAATAACCATCAGCAAGAAAACTACAAACAATAAATGCTGAAGGTGTTGTGGAGAAATGCATACCCTCAACTTCAAATGGGACATAAGTTGGAAAGTGCCACGAAGTAGAACAGAATTTGGATGCCTTAAAAACGTAAACATTGAGCTACCATATGATCCAGCAGGCCCACTCCTCCACCTATAATCTAAGAAGAGAGAATTGGAAAGACACAGGCAGGCAAATCTGCATTGCACAGTATTACAATAGCCAAGATATGGAAGTAACCAAAAAGTCCACCAACAGATGGGTGGACAAAGAAGTACTCCTCCATGTACAGATGGAATATTCGCTAGTGAAAAAAATGAAACAATACCATTTGCAGCGCCATAGATGAGTCTAGACGTAATCACGCCACGTGTAGTCAGTGAGAAAGCAAAATACATATATCCTGTGATATCACTTTCAGGAGTTACTTAAAAATTGATACCAATGAAGATATTTCCACAGAGAAAGGCAATCACAGTTTCATTAAAAAACTTATGGTTCACCAAATAGGAAGGGATGAGGATTGGATACATTACCATATTGGGGTTAACAGAGATATACAAACCATGTGAAATATATAACCACCAAAGACGTACGGAAGACCAGGAGAAGACTACTCAACATTGTGTCATAACCTACATGGGAAAAGGATGCGAGGAAGAAAAGATACACGTATATGTGGGAAAGACCAACATCTTGCACACCTAGAGCAAACAAACGAATGTAATCAAATCTGCTGGGATAAAAAATAAAAAGTAAATTACAAACATGAACAAGAAGTAATGAGACATAAACTTAAAGGGCTTTTTCCTGGCCCATTCCATTGTAATTTACAACCTAGAACACCACTTCCATTAAGCCTCTGTTTACCCAGTTACCAAATTTGGTAAAGAAGAAATGCTGCCACCTTGTGGCCGTGTCCTGCAAGAGCAGCTTTAAACTCACAGCTAATGGTTACTTAACATTCACAAGGACTCAGGGCTGTAAAGGACACGTGCTCTAAAAAATTGTGCTGAAGTAGTGAATGGACAAAAAAATTCAAAACAGGCAGATGTTTAAAGAAGAGAGTATGAAGAGTTATGTATTACTCACGCTCTTTTAAAAAAAAAGGAAAACGGATACAAGCTCAACCTCAGGGTGTGTTAGACCCATGCAATCTAATCTACGAAAAGTTTCAACTTACACCAGTCGACTGACCATCAGCAAAAAGTATACGAACAATAAATGCTGAAGGGGTTTTAGATAACTGTGTACCCTCTACCTGCTGGTGAGACGTAAAGGGGTAACAGCCAATAATGAGAAAAGAAAGGAGCTGTGTTTAGAAGTAAAAATAAAGGTACCATTCAATCCCCAGGCGCACCATTGGACCTCTCACCTGAGAAGACAAGAATCGAGAAGACACAGGCCGCAAAAGCTGCAGTGCAGCCTTATTCACAATAGCCAAGACAGTGAAGCAATCAAAATGTCCAACAACAGGTGAATGGATAAAGAAGAAGTGGTCCATGTACACAATGGAATATTAGCAATGGAAAACAACGAACCATTGCTCTTTGAGGCACCACAAATGAGTCTGCAGATAATCATGAAAGATGAGGTAAGTTGGAAAGCAAAAGACCTGTATTCTATGATATCACTTATAGGCGTTATCTAATAACTGACACAAATGTACATATTTCCACAGAGAAAGACACTCACAGACTTAGAAAACAAACTATGCTCAACTAAAAGGAAAGGTGGGGGGAATGGATAAATTAAGATTAGTGTTACTATATGTATACAAAGACATATTATCTATATATCTCAAAAAGACCGACCAGATAGCAAGGGAAGTCTGCGGAACCTTCTGTAACATTTTACATGGGAAGAGGATCTGTAGTTGAATAGATATATATAATGTACAAATGAACCAGATTGTGTACACCTAGGACAAACAATATTCTAAGCTTTACCCCAATTAAAAAAAAAAATTAAAACCAAGAAGAAATAATGAGACATAAAGTATGGGGCTTTCTCCATGCACATTCCAATGTAATTTACAACCTAGGAACACGACTTCCAGAAAGGCTCTGCTGCCCTACTACCCAGATTTGGGAATGGAGAAATGCTGCCTGCTTCAGGTCACTTCCCACAACAGGAGCTTTAAAACCATTGCTAAAGGTCACTAAATATTCACAAAACTTGCAGTTCGGTAAATGACACCTGCTCTCTAAAAAAAGTCTCAGGTGGAAAATAGACCAAAAAATTCAAAAGAGGGCAACCTTCCAAGAAGACAATATCAAGAGTTAGATTGTACTCCCAATTGTTTCCTTTTTTTAACAGAAAAGAAAACGGCGGTGAAAAATGATGAGTTTTACTAATTTTCAAAGCCATGCAAACCCAAATTGCAAAACCCTATCAGCTCGCAGCAGCCAGAAGGGCCATTAGCATAAATGCTGAAAACAATAAATGCTGAAGCGATTGTGGAGAAATGCGTACCCTCGATTCTGAGGGGGACGTGGTAAGTGCCACTAATGAGAACACAAAGAAGGTACTTTGAAAAGGGAAAAATGGTGCTACCAGTCAGTCAATCACAACCACTGCTGGGCCTATCACCTGAGAAAATGAGAATCAAAAAGTCACAGGCTGGCAATCCTGCACTCCAACAATATTTACCATAGCCAACACTTGGAAGCAATGAAAATGTCCATCAACCGAGGAATGCACAAAGTAGCCGTAGTCCACGTACACAGTGGAAAATTACTCCAATAAATAACAATTAAAATTAAAAATCCAACAAAAGTAAGGAGACATCAGCTTGTGTGGGTTGGTCTGGGCACACACCACTCTAATTTATAATCCAGAAACACCACAGGCCGCAAGGGCTTTTCCCTAGATACCAGGGTGGGGAACATAGAAAGGCTGCCGCCCTCTCGCAGTTACCTGAAAAAGCAGCTTTAAAGCCTGTGCTAATGGTCATTTCATAGGAACAAGTACTGCAGAACTGTAAGTGAAACCTGCCCTCAAAATGTCTTCAGGGAGGTAATGGCCAAAACATTTCAAAATGTGACACATACTTTAAGAGAACACTTTGAAGAACTAAGGGGTAATCACAGCTTGAAAAATAAAAAGGACATGCCTTCAAGCTCAATTTCAATGGATTATGAGGCACGTGCGAATTCAGCCACAAAGAGGTATCAGATCACACTTGTCAGAATAACCATCAGCAAGAAAACTACAAACAATAAATGCTGAAGGTGTTGTAGAGAAATGCAAACACTCAACTTCAAGGGGGACGTAACTTGGAAAGGGTCACGAACTAGAACAGAATGGGGGTGCCTTAAAAACGTAAACATTGAGCTACCATATGATCCAGCAGGCCCACTCCTCCACCTATAATCTAAGAAGAGAGAATTGGAAAGACACAGGCAGGCAAATCTGCCTTGCACAGTATTACAATAGCCAAGATATGGAAGTAACCAAAAAGTCCACCAACAGATGGGTGGACAAAGAAGTACTCCTCCATGTACAGATGGAATATTCGCTAGTCAAAAAAATGAAACAATGCCATCTGCAGCGCCATAGATGAGTGTAGACGTAACCACGCCACGTGTAGTCAGTGAGAATGCAAAATACATATATCCTATGATATCACTTTCAGGAGTTACTTAAAAATTGATACCAATGAAGCTATTTCCACAGAGAAAGGCAATCACAGATTCATTAAAAAACTTATGGTTCACCAAATAGAAAGGGATGAGGATTGGATACATTACCATATTGGGGTTAACAGAGATATACAAACCATGTGAAATATATAACCACCAAAGACGTACGGAAGACCAGGAGAAGACTACTCAACATTGTGTCATAACCTACATGGGAAAAGGATGCGAGGAAGAAAAGATACATGTATATGTGTGAAAGACCCACATCTTGCACACCTAGAGCAAACAAACCAATGTAATCAAATCTGCTGGGATAAAAAATAAAAAGTAAATTACAAACATGAACAAGAAGTAATGAGACATAAACTTAAAGGGCTTTTTCCTGGCCCATTCCATTCTAATTTACAACCTAGAACACCACTTCCATTAAGCTTCTGTTTCCCCAGTTACCAAATTTGGTAAAGAAGAAATGCTGCCACCTTGTGGCCGTGTCCTGCAAGAGCAGCTTTAAACTCACAGCTAATGGTTACTTAACATTCACAAGGACTCAGGGCTGTAAAGGACACCTGCCCTAAAAAATTGTGCTGAAGTAGTGAATGGACAAAAAAATTCAAAACAGGCAGATGTTTCAAGAAGACAGTATGAAGAGTTATGTTTTGCTCACGGTCTTTTAAAAAAAAAAGAAAATGGATACAAGCTCAACCTCAGGGTGTGTTAGACCCATGCAATCTAATCTACGAAAAGTTTCAACTTACACCAGTCGACTGACCATCAGCAAAAAGTATACGAACAATAAATGCTGAAGGGGTTTTAGAGAACTGTGTACCCTCTACCTGCTGGTGAGACGTAAAGGGGTAACAGCCAATAATGAGAAAAGAAAGGAGCTGTGTTTAAAAGTAAAAATGGAGGTACCATTCAATCCAGCAGGCGCACCATTGGATCTCTCACCTGAGAAGACAAGAATCGAGAAGACACAGGCCGCAAAAGCTGCAGTGCAGCCTTATTCACAATAGCCAAGACAGTGAAGCAATCAAAATGTCCAACAACAGGTGAATGGATAAAGAAGAAGTGGTCCATGTACACAATGGAATATTAGCCATGGAAAACAACGAACCACTGCTCTTTGAGGCACCACAAATGAGTCTGCAGATAATCATGAAAGATGAGGTAAGTTGGAAAGCAAAAGACCTGTATTCTATGATATCACTTATAGGCGTTCTCTAATAACTGACACAAATGAACATATTTCCACAGAGAAAGACACTCACAGTCTTAGAAAATAAAACTATGCTCAATTAAAAGGAAAGGTGGGGGAATGGATAAATTAAGATTACTGTTACTATATGTATACAAACACAAATTATATAAATATCTCAAAAATACCGACCATATAGCAAGGGAGGTCTGCGGAACCCTCTGTAACATTTTACATGGGAAGAGGATCTGTACTTGAATAGACATATATAATGTACAAATGAACCTGATTGTGTTCACCTAGGACAAACAATATTCTAAGCTTTACCACAATTAAAAAAAAAAATTAAAACCAAGAAGAAATAATGAGACATAAACTTATAGGGCTTTCTCCGTGCACATTCCAATGTAATTTACAACCTAGGAACACGACTTCCAGAAAGGCTCTGCTGCTCTACTACCCAGATTTGGGAATGGAGAAATGCTGCCTGCTTCAGGTCACTTCCCACAACAGGAGCTTTAAAACCATTGCTAAAGGTCACTAAATATTCACAAAACTTGCAGTTCGGTAAATGACACCTGCTCTCTAAAAAAAGTCTCAGGTGGAAAATAGACCAAAAAATTCAAAAGAGGGCAACCTTCCAAGAAGACAATATCAAGAGTTAGATTATACTCCCAATTGTTTCCTTTTTTTAACAGAAAAGAAAACGGCGGTGAAAAATGATGAGTTTTACTAATTTTCAAAGCCATGCAAACCCAAATTGCAAAACCCTATCAGCTCACAGCAGCCAGAAGGGCCATTAGCATAAATGCTGAAAACAATAAATGCTGAAGCGATTGTGGAGAAATGCGTACCCTCGATTCTGAGGGGGACGTGGTAAGTGCCACTAATGAGAACACAAAGAAGGTACTTTGAAAAGGGAAAAATGGTGCTACCAGTCAGTCAATCACAACCACTGCTGGGCCTATCACCTGAGAAAATGAGAATCAAAAAGTCACAGGCTGGCAATCCTGCACTCCAACAATATTTACCATAGCCAACACTTGGAAGCAATGAAAATGTCCATCAACCGAGGAATGCACAAAGTAGCCGTAGTCCACGTACACAGTGGAAAATTACTCCAATAAATAACAATTAAAATTAAAAATCCAACAAAAGTAAGGAGACATCAGCTTGTGTGGGTTGGTCTGGGCACACACCACTCTAATTTATAATCCAGAAACACCACAGGCCGCAAGGGCTTTTCCCTAGATACCAGGGTGGGGAACATAGAAAGGCTGCCGCCCTCTCGCAGTTACCTGAAAAAGCAGCTTTAAAGCCTGTGCTAATGGTCATTTCATAGGAACAAGTACTGCAGAACTGTAAGTGAAACCTGCCCTCAAAATGTCTTCAGTGAGGTAATGGCCAAAACATTTCAAAATGTGACACATACTTTAAGAGAACACTTTGAAGAACTAAGGGGTAATCACAGCTTGAAAAATAAAAAGGACATGCCTTCAAGCTCAATTTCAATGGATTATGAGGCACGTGCGAATTCAGCCACAAAGAGGTATCAGATCACACTTGTCAGAATAACCATCAGCAAGAAAACTACAAACAATAAATGCTGAAGGTGTTGTAGAGAAATGCAAACACTCAACTTCAAGGGGGACGTAACTTGGAAAGGGTCACGAACTAGAACAGAATGGGGGCGCCTTAAAAACGTAAACATTGAGCTACCATATGATCCAGCAGGCCCACTCCTCCACCTATAATCTAAGAAGAGAGAATTGGAAAGACACAGGCAGGCAAATCTGCCTTGCACAGTATTACAATAGCCAAGATATGGAAGTAACCAAAAAGTCCACCAACAGATGGGTGGACAAAGAAGTACTCCTCCATGTACAGATGGAATATTCGCTAGTCAAAAAAATGAAACAATGCCATCTGCAGCGCCATAGATGAGTGTAGACGTAACCACGCCACGTGTAGTCAGTGAGAATGCAAAATACATATATCCTATGATATCACTTTCAGGAGTTACTTAAAAATTGATACCAATGAAGCTATTTCCACAGAGAAAGGCAATCACAGATTCATTAAAAAACTTATGGTTCACCAAATAGAAAGGGATGAGGATTGGATACATTACCATATTGGGGTTAACAGAGATATACAAACCATGTGAAATATATAACCACCAAAGACGTACGGAAGACCAGGAGAAGACTACTCAACATTGTGTCATAACCTACATGGGAAAAGGATGCGAGGAAGAAAAGATACATGTATATGTGTGAAAGACCCACATCTTGCACACCTAGAGCAAACAAACCAATGTAATCAAATCTGCTGGGATAAAAAATAAAAAGTAAATTACAAACATGAACAAGAAGTAATGAGACATAAACTTAAAGGGCTTTTTCCTGGCCCATTCCATTCTAATTTACAACCTAGAACACCACTTCCATTAAGCTTCTGTTTCCCCAGTTACCAAATTTGGTAAAGAAGAAATGCTGCCACCTTGTGGCCGTGTCCTGCAAGAGCAGCTTTAAACTCACAGCTAATGGTTACTTAACATTCACAAGGACTCAGGGCTGTAAAGGACACCTGCCCTAAAAAATTGTGCTGAAGTAGTGAATGGACAAAAAAATTCAAAACAGGCAGATGTTTCAAGAAGACAGTATGAAGAGTTATGTTTTGCTCACGGTCTTTTAAAAAAAAAAGAAAATGGATACAAGCTCAACCTCAGGGTGTGTTAGACCCATGCAATCTAATCTACGAAAAGTTTCAACTTACACCAGTCGACTGACCATCAGCAAAAAGTATACGAACAATAAATGCTGAAGGGGTTTTAGAGAACTGTGTACCCTCTACCTGCTGGTGAGACGTAAAGGGGTAACAGCCAATAATGAGAAAAGAAAGGAGCTGTGTTTAAAAGTAAAAATGGAGGTACCATTCAATCCAGCAGGCGCACCATTGGATCTCTCACCTGAGAAGACAAGAATCGAGAAGACACAGGCCGCAAAAGCTGCAGTGCAGCCTTATTCACAATAGCCAAGACAGTGAAGCAATCAAAATGTCCAACAACAGGTGAATGGATAAAGAAGAAGTGGTCCATGTACACAATGGAATATTAGCCATGGAAAACAACGAACCACTGCTCTTTGAGGCACCACAAATGAGTCTGCAGATAATCATGAAAGATGAGGTAAGTTGGAAAGCAAAAGACCTGTATTCTATGATATCACTTATAGGCGTTCTCTAATAACTGACACAAATGAACATATTTCCACAGAGAAAGACACTCACAGTCTTAGAAAATAAAACTATGCTCAATTAAAAGGAAAGGTGGGGGAATGGATAAATTAAGATTACTGTTACTATATGTATACAAACACAAATTATATAAATATCTCAAAAATACCGACCATATAGCAAGGGAGGTCTGCGGAACCCTCTGTAACATTTTACATGGGAAGAGGATCTGTACTTGAATAGACATATATAATGTACAAATGAACCTGATTGTGTTCACCTAGGACAAACAATATTCTAAGCTTTACCACAATTAAAAAAAAAAATTAAAACCAAGAAGAAATAATGAGACATAAACTTATAGGGCTTTCTCCGTGCACATTCCAATGTAATTTACAACCTAGGAACACGACTTCCAGAAAGGCTCTGCTGCTCTACTACCCAGATTTGGGAATGGAGAAATGCTGCCTGCTTCAGGTCACTTCCCACAACAGGAGCTTTAAAACCATTGCTAAAGGTCACTAAATATTCACAAAACTTGCAGTTCGGTAAATGACACCTGCTCTCTAAAAAAAGTCTCAGGTGGAAAATAGACCAAAAAATTCAAAAGAGGGCAACCTTCCAAGAAGACAATATCAAGAGTTAGATTATACTCCCAATTGTTTCCTTTTTTTAACAGAAAAGAAAACGGCGGTGAAAAATGATGAGTTTTACTAATTTTCAAAGCCATGCAAACCCAAATTGCAAAACCCTATCAGCTCACAGCAGCCAGAAGGGCCATTAGCATAAATGCTGAAAACAATAAATGCTGAAGCGATTGTGGAGAAATGCGTACCCTCGATTCTGAGGGGGACGTGGTAAGTGCCACTAATGAGAACACAAAGAAGGTACTTTGAAAAGGGAAAAATGGTGCTACCAGTCAGTCAATCACAACCACTGCTGGGCCTATCACCTGAGAAAATGAGAATCAAAAAGTCACAGGCTGGCAATCCTGCACTCCAACAATATTTACCATAGCCAACACTTGGAAGCAATGAAAATGTCCATCAACCGAGGAATGCACAAAGTAGCCGTAGTCCACGTACACAGTGGAAAATTACTCCAATAAATAACAATTAAAATTAAAAATCCAACAAAAGTAAGGAGACATCAGCTTGTGTGGGTTGGTCTGGGCACACACCACTCTAATTTATAATCCAGAAACACCACAGGCCGCAAGGGCTTTTCCCTAGATACCAGGGTGGGGAACATAGAAAGGCTGCCGCCCTCTCGCAGTTACCTGAAAAAGCAGCTTTAAAGCCTGTGCTAATGGTCATTTCATAGGAACAAGTACTGCAGAACTGTAAGTGAAACCTGCCCTCAAAATGTCTTCAGTGAGGTAATGGCCAAAACATTTCAAAATGTGACACATACTTTAAGAGAACACTTTGAAGAACTAAGGGGTAATCACAGCTTGAAAAATAAAAAGGACATGCCTTCAAGCTCAATTTCAATGGATTATGAGGCACGTGCGAATTCAGCCACAAAGAGGTATCAGATCACACTTGTCAGAATAACCATCAGCAAGAAAACTACAAACAATAAATGCTGAAGGTGTTGTAGAGAAATGCAAACACTCAACTTCAAGGGGGACGTAACTTGGAAAGGGTCACGAACTAGAACAGAATGGGGGCGCCTTAAAAACGTAAACATTGAGCTACCATATGATCCAGCAGGCCCACTCCTCCACCTATAATCTAAGAAGAGAGAATTGGAAAGACACAGGCAGGCAAATCTGCCTTGCACAGTATTACAATAGCCAAGATATGGAAGTAACCAAAAAGTCCACCAACAGATGGGTGGACAAAGAAGTACTCCTCCATGTACAGATGGAATATTCGCTAGTCAAAAAAATGAAACAATGCCATCTGCAGCGCCATAGATGAGTGTAGACGTAACCACGCCACGTGTAGTCAGTGAGAATGCAAAATACATATATCCTATGATATCACTTTCAGGAGTTACTTAAAAATTGATACCAATGAAGCTATTTCCACAGAGAAAGGCAATCACAGATTCATTAAAAAACTTATGGTTCACCAAATAGAAAGGGATGAGGATTGGATACATTACCATATTGGGGTTAACAGAGATATACAAACCATGTGAAATATATAACCACCAAAGACGTACGGAAGACCAGGAGAAGACTACTCAACATTGTGTCATAACCTACATGGGAAAAGGATGCGAGGAAGAAAAGATACATGTATATGTGTGAAAGACCCACATCTTGCACACCTAGAGCAAACAAACCAATGTAATCAAATCTGCTGGGATAAAAAATAAAAAGTAAATTACAAACATGAACAAGAAGTAATGAGACATAAACTTAAAGGGCTTTTTCCTGGCCCATTCCATTCTAATTTACAACCTAGAACACCACTTCCATTAAGCTTCTGTTTCCCCAGTTACCAAATTTGGTAAAGAAGAAATGCTGCCACCTTGTGGCCGTGTCCTGCAAGAGCAGCTTTAAACTCACAGCTAATGGTTACTTAACATTCACAAGGACTCAGGGCTGTAAAGGACACCTGCCCTAAAAAATTGTGCTGAAGTAGTGAATGGACAAAAAAATTCAAAACAGGCAGATGTTTCAAGAAGACAGTATGAAGAGTTATGTTTTGCTCACGGTCTTTTAAAAAAAAAAGAAAATGGATACAAGCTCAACCTCAGGGTGTGTTAGACCCATGCAATCTAATCTACGAAAAGTTTCAACTTACACCAGTCGACTGACCATCAGCAAAAAGTATACGAACAATAAATGCTGAAGGGGTTTTAGAGAACTGTGTACCCTCTACCTGCTGGTGAGACGTAAAGGGGTAACAGCCA
The DNA here is from genome assembly GCF_965194825.1 of Balaenoptera physalus. Lineage (NCBI taxonomy): Eukaryota > Metazoa > Chordata > Mammalia > Artiodactyla > Balaenopteridae > Balaenoptera > Balaenoptera physalus. The sequence goes on from NW_028125238.1 coordinate 57,631, forward strand.
ATAATGAGAAAAGAAAGGAGCTGTGTTTAAAAGTAAAAATGGAGGTACCATTCAATCCAGCAGGCGCACCATTGGATCTCTCACCTGAGAAGACAAGAATCGAGAAGACACAGGCCGCAAAAGCTGCAGTGCAGCCTTATTCACAATAGCCAAGACAGTGAAGCAATCAAAATGTCCAACAACAGGTGAATGGATAAAGAAGAAGTGGTCCATGTACACAATGGAATATTAGCCATGGAAAACAACGAACCACTGCTCTTTGAGGCACCACAAATGAGTCTGCAGATAATCATGAAAGATGAGGTAAGTTGGAAAGCAAAAGACCTGTATTCTATGATATCACTTATAGGCGTTCTCTAATAACTGACACAAATGAACATATTTCCACAGAGAAAGACACTCACAGTCTTAGAAAATAAAACTATGCTCAACTAAAAGGAAAGGTGGGGGAATGGATAAATTAAGATTACTGTTACTATATGTATACAAACACAAATTATATAAATATCTCAAAAATACCGACCATATAGCAAGGGAGGTCTGCGGAACCCTCTGTAACATTTTACATGGGAAGAGGATCTGTACTTGAATAGACATATATAATGTACAAATGAACCTGATTGTGTTCACCTAGGACAAACAATATTCTAAGCTTTACCACAATTAAAAAAAAAAATTAAAACCAAGAAGAAATAATGAGACATAAACTTATAGGGCTTTCTCCGTGCACATTCCAATGTAATTTACAACCTAGGAACACGACTTCCAGAAAGGCTCTGCTGCTCTACTACCCAGATTTGGGAATGGAGAAATGCTGCCTGCTTCAGGTCACTTCCCACAACTGGAGCTTTAAAACCATTGCTAAAGGTCACTAAATATTCACAAAACTTGCAGTTCGGTAAATGACACCTGCTCTCTAAAAAGAGTCTCAGGTGGAAAATCGACCAAAAAATTCAAAAGAGGGCAACCTTCCAAGAAGACAATATCAAGAGTTATATTGTACTCCCAATTGTTTCCTTTTTTCAACAGAAAAGAAAACGGCGGTGAAAAATGATGAGTTTTACGAATTTTCAAAGCCATGCAAACCCAAATTACAAAACCCTATCAGCTCACAGCAGCCAGCAGGGCCATTAGCATAAATGCTGCAAAAAATAGATACTGAAGCGATTGTGGAGAAATGTGTACCCTCGATTCTAAGGGGGACGTGGTAAGTGCCACTAATGAAAACACAAAGAAGGTGCTTTGAAAAGGGAAAAACGATGCTACCAGTCAGTCAATCACACCCACTGCTGGGGCTATCACCTGAGAAAATGAGAATCAAAAAGTCACAGGCTGGCAATCCTGCACTCCAACAATATTTACCATAGCCAACACTTGGAAGCAATGAAAATGTCCATCAACCAAGGAATGCACAAAGAAGAAGTGGTCCACGAACACAGTGGAAAATTACTCCAATAAAAAATGAAAATTAAATTTAAAAATCCAACAAAACTAAGGAGACATCAGCTTGTGTGGGTTTGTCCGGGCACACTCCACTGTAATTTATAACCGAGAAACACCACAGGCCGCAAGGGCTTTTCCCTAGTTACCAGGGTGGGGAACAAAGAAAGGCTGCTGCCCTCTGGCAGTTACCTGCAAAAGCAGTTTTAAAGCCTGTGCTAATGGTCATTTCATAGGAATAAGTACTGCAGAAGTGTAAATGAAACCTGCCCTCAAAATGTCTTCAGGGAGGTAATGGCCAAAACATTTCAAAATGTGACACATACTTTAAGAGAACACTTTGAAGAACTAAGGGGAAATCACAGCTTGAAAAATAAAAAGGACATGCCTTAAAGCTCAATTTCAACGGATTATGAGGCACGTGCGAATTCAACCACAAAGAGGTATCAGGTCACACTTTTCAGAATAACCATCAGCAAGAAAACTACAAACAATAAATGCCGAAGGTGTTGTGGAGAAATGCATACCCTCAACTGCAAGTAGGACATAAGTTGGAAAGGGCCACCAACTAGAACAGAATGGGGGTGCCTTAAAAACGTAAACATTGAGCTACCATATGATCCAGCAGGCCCACTCCTCCACCTATAATCTAAGAAGAGAGAATTGGAAAGACACAGGCAGGCAAATCTGCATTGCACAGTATTACAATATCCAAGATATGGAAGTAAGCAAAAAGTCCACCAACAGATGGGTGGACAAAGAAGTACTCCTCCATGTACAGATGGAATATTCGCTAGTGAAAAAAATGAAACAATACCATTTGCAGCGCCATAGATGAGTCTAGACGTAATCACGCCACGGGTAGTCAGTGAGAAAGCAAAATACATATATCCTATGATACCACTTTCAGGAGTTACTTAAAAATTGATACCAATGGAGATATTTCCACAGAGAAAGGCAATCACAGTTTCATTAAAAAACTTATGGTTCACCAAATAGAAAGGGATGAGGATTGGATACATTACCATATTGGGGTTAACAGAGATATACAAACCATGTGAAATATATAACCACCAAAGACGTACGGAAGACCAGGAGAAGACTACTCAACATTGTGTCATAACCTACATGGGAAAAGGATGCGAGGAAGAAAAGATACACGTATATGTGGGAAAGACCCACATCTTGCACACCTAGAGCAAACAAACCAATGTAATCAAATCTGCTGGGATAAAAAATAAAAAGTAAATTACAAACATGAACAAGAAGTAATGAGACATAAACTTAAAGGGCTTTTTCCTGGCCCATTCCATTGTAATTTACAACCTAGAACACCACTTCCATTAAGCCTCTGTTTACCCAGTTACCAAATTTGGTAAAGAAGAAATGCTGCCACCTTGTGGCCGTGTCCTGCAAGAGCAGCTTTAAACTCACAGCTAATGGTTACTTAACATTCACAAGGACTCAGGGCTGTAAAGGACACCTGCTCTAAAAAATTGTGCTGAAGTAGTGAATGGACAAAAAAATTCAAAACAGGCAGATGTTTAAAGAAGAGAGTATGAAGAGTTATGTATTACTCACGCTCTTTTAAAAAAAAAGGAAAACGGATACAAGCTCAACCTCAGGGTGTGTTAGACCCATGCAATCTAATCTACGAAAAGTTTCAACTTACACCAGTCGACTGACCATCAGCAAAAAGTATACGAACAATAAATGCTGAAGGGGTTTTAGAGAACTGTGTACCCTCTACCTGCTGGTGAGACGTAAAGGGGTAACAGCCAATAATGAGAAAAGAAAGGAGCTGTGTTTAGAAGTAAAAATAAAGGTACCATTCAATCCCCAGGCGCACCATTGGACCTCTCACCTGAGAAGACAAGAATCGAGAAGACACAGGCCGCAAAAGCTGCAGTGCAGCCTTATTCACAATAGCCAAGACAGTGAAGCAATCAAAATGTCCAACAACAGGTGAATGGATAAAGAAGAAGTGGTCCATGTACACAATGGAATATTAGCAATGGAAAACAACGAACCATTGCTCTTTGAGGCACCACAAATGAGTCTGAAGATAATCATGAAAGATGAGGTAAGTTGGAAAGCAAAAGACCTGTATTCTATGATATCACTTATAGGCGTTATCTAATAACTGACACAAATGTACATATTTCCACAGAGAAAGACACTCACAGACTTAGAAAACAAACTATGCTCAACTAAAAGGAAAGGTGGGGGGAATGGATAAATTAAGATTAGTGTTACTATATGTATACAAAGACATATTATCTATATATCTCAAAAAGACCGACCAGATAGCAAGGGAAGTCTGCGGAACCTTCTGTAACATTTTACATGGGAAGAGGATCTGTAGTTGAATAGATATATATAATGTACAAATGAACCAGATTGTGTACACCTAGGACAAACAATATTCTAAGCTTTACCCCAATTAAAAAAAAAATTAAAACCAAGAAGAAATAATGAGACATAAAGTATGGGGCTTTCTCCATGCACATTCCAATGTAATTTACAACCTAGGAACACGACTTCCAGAAAGGCTCTGCTGCCCTACTACCCAGATTTGGGAATGGAGAAATGCTGCCTGCTTCAGGTCACTTCCCACAACAGGAGCTTTAAAACCATTGCTAAAGGTCACTAAATATTCACAAAACTTGCAGTTCGGTAAATGACACCTGCTCTCTAAAAAAAGTCTCAGGTGGAAAATAGACCAAAAAATTCAAAAGAGGGCAACCTTCCAAGAAGACAATATCAAGAGTTAGATTGTACTCCCAATTGTTTCCTTTTTTTAACAGAAAAGAAAACGGCGGTGAAAAATGATGAGTTTTACTAATTTTCAAAGCCATGCAAACCCAAATTGCAAAACCCTATCAGCTCACAGCAGCCAGAAGGGCCATTAGCATAAATGCTGAAAACAATAAATGCTGAAGCGATTGTGGAGAAATGCGTACCCTCGATTCTGAGGGGGACGTGGTAAGTGCCACTAATGAGAACACAAAGAAGGTACTTTGAAAAGGGAAAAATGGTGCTACCAGTCAGTCAATCACAACCACTGCTGGGCCTATCACCTGAGAAAATGAGAATCAAAAAGTCACAGGCTGGCAATCCTGCACTCCAACAATATTTACCATAGCCAACACTTGGAAGCAATGAAAATGTCCATCAACCGAGGAATGCACAAAGTAGCCGTAGTCCACGTACACAGTGGAAAATTACTCCAATAAATAACAATTAAAATTAAAAATCCAACAAAAGTAAGGAGACATCAGCTTGTGTGGGTTGGTCTGGGCACACACCACTCTAATTTATAATCCAGAAACACCACAGGCCGCAAGGGCTTTTCCCTAGATACCAGGGTGGGGAACATAGAAAGGCTGCCGCCCTCTGGCAGTTACCTGAAAAAGCAGCTTTAAAGCCTGTGCTAATGGTCATTTCATAGGAACAAGTACTGCAGAACTGTAAGTGAAACCTGCCCTCAAAATGTCTTCAGGGAGGTAATGGCCAAAACATTTCAAAATGTGACACATACTTTAAGAGAACACTTTGAAGAACTAAGGGGTAATCACAGCTTGAAAAATAAAAAGGACATGCCTTCAAGCTCAATTTCAATGGATTATGAGGCACGTGCGAATTCAGCCACAAAGAGGTATCAGATCACACTTGTCAGAATAACCATCAGCAAGAAAACTACAAACAATAAATGCTGAAGGTGTTGTAGAGAAATGCAAACACTCAACTTCAAGGGGGACGTAACTTGGAAAGGGTCACGAACTAGAACAGAATGGGGGTGCCTTAAAAACGTAAACATTGAGCTACCATATGATCCAGCAGGCCCACTCCTCCACCTATAATCTAAGAAGGGAGAATTGGAAAGACACAGGCAGGCAAATCTGCCTTGCACAGTATTACAATAGCCAAGATATGGAAGTAACCAAAAAGTCCACCAACAGATGGGTGGACAAAGAAGTACTCCTCCATGTACAGATGGAATATTCGCTAGTCAAAAAAATGAAACAATGCCATCTGCAGCGCCATAGATGAGTGTAGACGTAACCACGCCACGTGTAGTCAGTGAGAATGCAAAATACATATATCCTATGATATCACTTTCAGGAGTTACTTAAAAATTGATACCAATGAAGCTATTTCCACAGAGAAAGGCAATCACAGATTCTTTAAAAAACTTATGGTTCACCAAATAGAAAGGGATGAGGATTGGATACATTACCATATTGGGGTTAACAGAGATATACAAACCATGTGAAATATATAACCACCAAAGACGTACGGAAGACCAGGAGAAGACTACTCAACATTGTGTCATAACCTACATGGGAAAAGGATGCGAGGAAGAAAAGATACATGTATATGTGTGAAAGACCCACATCTTGCACACCTAGAGCAAACAAACCAATGTAATCAAATCTGCTGGGATAAAAAATAAAAAGTAAATTACAAACATGAACAAGAAGTAATGAGACATAAACTTAAAGGGCTTTTTCCTGGCCCATTCCATTCTAATTTACAACCTAGAACACCACTTCCATTAAGCTTCTGTTTCCCCAGTTACCAAATTTGGTAAAGAAGAAATGCTGCCACCTTGTGGCCGTGTCCTGCAAGAGCAGCTTTAAACTCACAGCTAATGGTTACTTAACATTCACAAGGACTCAGGGCTGTAAAGGACACCTGCCCTAAAAAATTGTGCTGAAGTAGTGAATGGACAAAAAAATTCAAAACAGGCAGATGTTTCAAGAAGACAGTATGAAGAGTTATGTTTTGCTCACGGTCTTTTAAAAAAAAAAGAAAATGGATACAAGCTCAACCTCAGGGTGTGTTAGACCCATGCAATCTAATCTACGAAAAGTTTCAACTTACACCAGTCGACTGACCATCAGCAAAAAGTATACGAACAATAAATGCTGAAGGGGTTTTAGAGAACTGTGTACCCTCTACCTGCTGGTGAGACGTAAAGGGGTAACAGCCAATAATGAGAAAAGAAAGGAGCTGTGTTTAAAAGTAAAAATGGAGGTACCATTCAATCCAGCAGGCGCACCATTGGATCTCTCACCTGAGAAGACAAGAATCGAGAAGACACAGGCCGCAAAAGCTGCAGTGCAGCCTTATTCACAATAGCCAAGACAGTGAAGCAATCAAAATGTCCAACAACAGGTGAATGGATAAAGAAGAAGTGGTCCATGTACAAAATGGAATATTAGCCATGGAAAACAACGAACCACTGCTCTTTGAGGCACCACAAATGAGTCTGCAGATAATCATGAAAGATGAGGTAAGTTGGAAAGCAAAAGACCTGTATTCTATGATATCACTTATAGGCGTTCTCTAATAACTGACACAAATGAACATATTTCCACAGAGAAAGACACTCACAGTCTTAGAAAATAAAACTATGCTCAACTAAAAGGAAAGGTGGGGGAATGGATAAATTAAGATTACTGTTACTATATGTATACAAACACAAATTATATAAATATCTCAAAAATACCGACCATATAGCAAGGGAGGTCTGCGGAACCCTCTGTAACATTTTACATGGGAAGAGGATCTGTACTTGAATAGACATATATAATGTACAAATGAACCTGATTGTGTTCACCTAGGACAAACAATATTCTAAGCTTTACCACAATTAAAAAAAAAAATTAAAACCAAGAAGAAATAATGAGACATAAACTTATAGGGCTTTCTCCGTGCACATTCCAATGTAATTTACAACCTAGGAACACGACTTCCAGAAAGGCTCTGCTGCTCTACTACCCAGATTTGGGAATGGAGAAATGCTGCCTGCTTCAGGTCACTTCCCACAACAGGAGCTTTAAAACCATTGCTAAAGGTCACTAAATATTCACAAAACTTGCAGTTCGGTAAATGACACCTGCTCTCTAAAAAGAGTCTCAGGTGGAAAATCGACCAAAAAATTCAAAAGAGGGCAACCTTCCAAGAAGACAATATCAAGAGTTATATTGTACTCCCAATTGTTTCCTTTTTTCAACAGAAAAGAAAACGGCGGTGAAAAATGATGAGTTTTACGAATTTTCAAAGCCATGCAAACCCAAATTACAAAACCCTATCAGCTCACAGCAGCCAGCAGGGCCATTAGCATAAATGCTGCAAAAAATAGATACTGAAGCGATTGTGGAGAAATGTGTACCCTCGATTCTAAGGGGGACGTGGTAAGTGCCACTAATGAAAACACAAAGAAGGTGCTTTGAAAAGGGAAAAACGATGCTACCAGTCAGTCAATCACACCCACTGCTGGGGCTATCACCTGAGAAAATGAGAATCAAAAAGTCACAGGCTGGCAATCCTGCACTCCAACAATATTTACCATAGCCAACACTTGGAAGCAATGAAAATGTCCATCAACCAAGGAATGCACAAAGAAGAAGTGGTCCACGAACACAGTGGAAAATTACTCCAATAAAAAATGAAAATTAAATTTAAAAATCCAACAAAACTAAGGAGACATCAGCTTGTGTGGGTTTGTCCGGGCACACTCCACTGTAATTTATAACCGAGAAACACCACAGGCCGCAAGGGCTTTTCCCTAGTTACCAGGGTGGGGAACAAAGAAAGGCTGCTGCCCTCTGGCAGTTACCTGCAAAAGCAGTTTTAAAGCCTGTGCTAATGGTCATTTCATAGGAATAAGTACTGCAGAAGTGTAAATGAAACCTGCCCTCAAAATGTCTTCAGGGAGGTAATGGCCAAAACATTTCAAAATGTGACACATACTTTAAGAGAACACTTTGAAGAACTAAGGGGAAATCACAGCTTGAAAAATAAAAAGGACATGCCTTAAAGCTCAATTTCAACGGATTATGAGGCACGTGCGAATTCAACCACAAAGAGGTATCAGGTCACACTTTTCAGAATAACCATCAGCAAGAAAACTACAAACAATAAATGCCGAAGGTGTTGTGGAGAAATGCATACCCTCAACTGCAAGTAGGACATAAGTTGGAAAGGGCCACCAACTAGAACAGAATGGGGGTGCCTTAAAAACGTAAACATTGAGCTACCATATGATCCAGCAGGCCCACTCCTCCACCTATAATCTAAGAAGAGAGAATTGGAAAGACACAGGCAGGCAAATCTGCATTGCACAGTATTACAATATCCAAGATATGGAAGTAAGCAAAAAGTCCACCAACAGATGGGTGGACAAAGAAGTACTCCTCCATGTACAGATGGAATATTCGCTAGTGAAAAAAATGAAACAATACCATTTGCAGCGCCATAGATGAGTCTAGACGTAATCACGCCACGGGTAGTCAGTGAGAAAGCAAAATACATATATCCTATGATACCACTTTCAGGAGTTACTTAAAAATTGATACCAATGGAGATATTTCCACAGAGAAAGGCAATCACAGTTTCATTAAAAAACTTATGGTTCACCAAATAGAAAGGGATGAGGATTGGATACATTAACATATTGGGGTTAACAGAGATATACAAACCATGTGAAATATATAACCACCAAAGACGTACGGAAGACCAGGAGAAGACTACTCAACATTGTGTCATAACCTACATGGGAAAAGGATGCGAGGAAGAAAAGATACACGTATATGTGGGAAAGACCCACATCTTGCACACCTAGAGCAAACAAACCAATGTAATCAAATCTGCTGGGATAAAAAATAAAAAGTAAATTACAAACATGAACAAGAAGTAATGAGACATAAACTTAAAGGGCTTTTTCCTGGCCCATTCCATTGTAATTTACAACCTAGAACACCACTTCCATTAAGCCTCTGTTTACCCAGTTACCAAATTTGGTAAAGAAGAAATGCTGCCACCTTGTGGCCGTGTCCTGCAAGAGCAGCTTTAAACTCACAGCTAATGGTTACTTAACATTCACAAGGACTCAGGGCTGTAAAGGACACCTGCTCTAAAAAATTGTGCTGAAGTAGTGAATGGACAAAAAAATTCAAAACAGGCAGATGTTTAAAGAAGAGAGTATGAAGAGTTATGTATTACTCACGCTCTTTTAAAAAAAAAGGAAAACGGATACAAGCTCAACCTCAGGGTGTGTTAGACCCATGCAATCTAATCTACGAAAAGTTTCAACTTACACCAGTCGACTGACCATCAGCAAAAAGTATACGAACAATAAATGCTGAAGGGGTTTTAGATAACTGTGTACCCTCTACCTGCTGGTGAGACGTAAAGGGGTAACAGCCAATAATGAGAAAAGAAAGGAGCTGTGTTTAGAAGTAAAAATAAAGGTACCATTCAATCCCCAGGCGCACCATTGGACCTCTCACCTGAGAAGACAAGAATCGAGAAGACACAGGCCGCAAAAGCTGCAGTGCAGCCTTATTCACAATAGCCAAGACAGTGAAGCAATCAAAATGTCCAACAACAGGTGAATGGATAAAGAAGAAGTGGTCCATGTACACAATGGAATATTAGCCATGGAAAACAACGAACCACTGCTCTTTGAGGCACCACAAATGAGTCTGCAGATAATCATGAAAGATGAGGTAAGTTGGAAAGCAAAAGACCTGTATTCTATGATATCACTTATAGGCGTTCTCTAATAACTGACACAAATGAACATATTTCCACAGAGAAAGACACTCACAGTCTTAGAAAATAAAACTATGCTCAACTAAAAGGAAAGGTGGGGGAATGGATAAATTAAGATTACTGTTACTATATGTATACAAACACAAATTATATAAATATCTCAAAAATACCGACCATATAGCAAGGGAGGTCTGCGGAACCCTCTGTAACATTTTACATGGGAAGAGGATCTGTACTTGAATAGACATATATAATGTACAAATGAACCTGATTGTGTTCACCTAGGACAAACAATATTCTAAGCTTTACCACAATTAAAAAAAAAAATTAAAACCAAGAAGAAATAATGAGACATAAACTTATAGGGCTTTCTCCGTGCACATTCCAATGTAATTTACAACCTAGGAACACGACTTCCAGAAAGGCTCTGCTGCTCTACTACCCAGATTTGGGAATGGAGAAATGCTGCCTGCTTCAGGTCACTTCCCACAACTGGAGCTTTAAAACCATTGCTAAAGGTCACTAAATATTCACAAAACTTGCAGTTCGGTAAATGACACCTGCTCTCTAAAAAGAGTCTCAGGTGGAAAATCGACCAAAAAATTCAAAAGAGGGCAACCTTCCAAGAAGACAATATCAAGAGTTATATTGTACTCCCAATTGTTTCCTTTTTTCAACAGAAAAGAAAACGGCGGTGAAAAATGATGAGTTTTACGAATTTTCAAAGCCATGCAAACCCAAATTACAAAACCCTATCAGCTCACAGCAGCCAGCAGGGCCATTAGCATAAATGCTGCAAAAAATAGATACTGAAGCGATTGTGGAGAAATGTGTACCCTCGATTCTAAGGGGGACGTGGTAAGTGCCACTAATGAAAACACAAAGAAGGTGCTTTGAAAAGGGAAAAACGATGCTACCAGTCAGTCAATCACACCCACTGCTGGGGCTATCACCTGAGAAAATGAGAATCAAAAAGTCACAGGCTGGCAATCCTGCACTCCAACAATATTTACCATAGCCAACACTTGGAAGCAATGAAAATGTCCATCAACCAAGGAATGCACAAAGAAGAAGTGGTCCACGAACACAGTGGAAAATTACTCCAATAAAAAATGAAAATTAAATTTAAAAATCCAACAAAACTAAGGAGACATCAGCTTGTGTGGGTTTGTCCGGGCACACTCCACTGTAATTTATAACCGAGAAACACCACAGGCCGCAAGGGCTTTTCCCTAGTTACCAGGGTGGGGAACAAAGAAAGGCTGCTGCCCTCTGGCAGTTACCTGCAAAAGCAGTTTTAAAGCCTGTGCTAATGGTCATTTCATAGGAATAAGTACTGCAGAAGTGTAAATGAAACCTGCCCTCAAAATGTCTTCAGGGAGGTAATGGCCAAAACATTTCAAAATGTGACACATACTTTAAGAGAACACTTTGAAGAACTAAGGGGAAATCACAGCTTGAAAAATAAAAAGGACATGCCTTAAAGCTCAATTTCAACGGATTATGAGGCACGTGCGAATTCAACCACAAAGAGGTATCAGGTCACACTTTTCAGAATAACCATCAGCAAGAAAACTACAAACAATAAATGCCGAAGGTGTTGTGGAGAAATGCATACCCTCAACTGCAAGTAGGACATAAGTTGGAAAGGGCCACCAACTAGAACAGAATGGGGGTGCCTTAAAAACGTAAACATTGAGCTACCATATGATCCAGCAGGCCCACTCCTCCACCTATAATCTAAGAAGAGAGAATTGGAAAGACACAGGCAGGCAAATCTGCATTGCACAGTATTACAATATCCAAGATATGGAAGTAAGCAAAAAGTCCACCAACAGATGGGTGGACAAAGAAGTACTCCTCCATGTACAGATGGAATATTCGCTAGTGAAAAAAATGAAACAATACCATTTGCAGCGCCATAGATGAGTCTAGACGTAATCACGCCACGGGTAGTCAGTGAGAAAGCAAAATACATATATCCTATGATACCACTTTCAGGAGTTACTTAAAAATTGATACCAATGGAGATATTTCCACAGAGAAAGGCAATCACAGTTTCATTAAAAAACTTATGGTTCACCAAATAGAAAGGGATGAGGATTGGATACATTACCATATTGGGGTTAACAGAGATATACAAACCATGTGAAATATATAACCACCAAAGACGTACGGAAGACCAGGAGAAGACTACTCAACATTGTGTCATAACCTACATGGGAAAAGGATGCGAGGAAGAAAAGATACACGTATATGTGGGAAAGACCCACATCTTGCACACCTAGAGCAAACAAACCAATGTAATCAAATCTGCTGGGATAAAAAATAAAAAGTAAATTACAAACATGAACAAGAAGTAATGAGACATAAACTTAAAGGGCTTTTTCCTGGCCCATTCCATTGTAATTTACAACCTAGAACACCACTTCCATTAAGCCTCTGTTTACCCAGTTACCAAATTTGGTAAAGAAGAAATGCTGCCACCTTGTGGCCGTGTCCTGCAAGAGCAGCTTTAAACTCACAGCTAATGGTTACTTAACATTCACAAGGACTCAGGGATGTAAAGGACACCTGCTCTAAAAAATTGTGCTGAAGTAGTGAATGGACAAAAAAATTCAAAACAGGCAGATGTTTAAAGAAGAGAGTATGAAGAGTTATGTATTACTCACGCTCTTTTAAAAAAAAAGGAAAACGGATACAAGCTCAACCTCAGGGTGTGTTAGACCCATGCAATCTAATCTACGAAAAGTTTCAACTTACACCAGTCGACTGACCATCAGCAAAAAGTATACGAACAATAAATGCTGAAGGGGTTTTAGAGAACTGTGTACCCTCTACCTGCTGGTGAGACGTAAAGGGGTAACAGCCAATAATGAGAAAAGAAAGGAGCTGTGTTTAGAAGTAAAAATAAAGGTACCATTCAATCCCCAGGCGCACCATTGGACCTCTCACCTGAGAAGACAAGAATCGAGAAGACACAGGCCGCAAAAGCTGCAGTGCAGCCTTATTCACAATAGCCAAGACAGTGAAGCAATCAAAATGTCCAACAACAGGTGAATGGATAAAGAAGAAGTGGTCCATGTACACAATGGAATATTAGCAATGGAAAACAACGAACCATTGCTCTTTGAGGCACCACAAATGAGTCTGAAGATAATCATGAAAGATGAGGTAAGTTGGAAAGCAAAAGACCTGTATTCTATGATATCACTTATAGGCGTTATCTAATAACTGACACAAATGTACATATTTCCACAGAGAAAGACACTCACAGACTTAGAAAACAAACTATGCTCAACTAAAAGGAAAGGTGGGGGGAATGGATAAATTAAGATTAGTGTTACTATATGTATACAAAGACATATTATCTATATATCTCAAAAAGACCGACCAGATAGCAAGGGAAGTCTGCGGAACCTTCTGTAACATTTTACATGGGAAGAGGATCTGTAGTTGAATAGATATATATAATGTACAAATGAACCAGATTGTGTACACCTAGGACAAACAATATTCTAAGCTTTACCCCAATTAAAAAAAAAATTAAAACCAAGAAGAAATAATGAGACATAAAGTATGGGGCTTTCTCCATGCACATTCCAATGTAATTTACAACCTAGGAACACGACTTCCAGAAAGGCTCTGCTGCCCTACTACCCAGATTTGGGAATGGAGAAATGCTGCCTGCTTCAGGTCACTTCCCACAACAGGAGCTTTAAAACCATTGCTAAAGGTCACTAAATATTCACAAAACTTGCAGTTCGGTAAATGACACCTGCTCTCTAAAAAAAGTCTCAGGTGGAAAATAGACCAAAAAATTCAAAAGAGGGCAACCTTCCAAGAAGACAATATCAAGAGTTAGATTGTACTCCCAATTGTTTCCTTTTTTTAACAGAAAAGAAAACGGCGGTGAAAAATGATGAGTTTTACTAATTTTCAAAGCCATGCAAACCCAAATTGCAAAACCCTATCAGCTCACAGCAGCCAGAAGGGCCATTAGCATAAATGCTGAAAACAATAAATGCTGAAGCGATTGTGGAGAAATGCGTACCCTCGATTCTGAGGGGGACGTGGTAAGTGCCACTAATGAGAACACAAAGAAGGTACTTTGAAAAGGGAAAAATGGTGCTACCAGTCAGTCAATCACAACCACTGCTGGGCCTATCACCTGAGAAAATGAGAATCAAAAAGTCACAGGCTGGCAATCCTGCACTCCAACAATATTTACCATAGCCAACACTTGGAAGCAATGAAAATGTCCATCAACCGAGGAATGCACAAAGTAGCCGTAGTCCACGTACACAGTGGAAAATTACTCCAATAAATAACAATTAAAATTAAAAATCCAACAAAAGTAAGGAGACATCAGCTTGTGTGGGTTGGTCTGGGCACACACCACTCTAATTTATAATCCAGAAACACCACAGGCCGCAAGGGCTTTTCCCTAGATACCAGGGTGGGGAACATAGAAAGGCTGCCGCCCTCTGGCAGTTACCTGAAAAAGCAGCTTTAAAGCCTGTGCTAATGGTCATTTCATAGGAACAAGTACTGCAGAACTGTAAGTGAAACCTGCCCTCAAAATGTCTTCAGGGAGGTAATGGCCAAAACATTTCAAAATGTGACACATACTTTAAGAGAACACTTTGAAGAACTAAGGGGTAATCACAGCTTGAAAAATAAAAAGGACATGCCTTCAAGCTCAATTTCAATGGATTATGAGGCACGTGCGAATTCAGCCACAAAGAGGTATCAGATCACACTTGTCAGAATAACCATCAGCAAGAAAACTACAAACAATAAATGCTGAAGGTGTTGTAGAGAAATGCAAACACTCAACTTCAAGGGGGACGTAACTTGGAAAGGGTCACGAACTAGAACAGAATGGGGGTGCCTTAAAAACGTAAACATTGAGCTACCATATGATCCAGCAGGCCCACTCCTCCACCTATAATCTAAGAAGGGAGAATTGGAAAGACACAGGCAGGCAAATCTGCCTTGCACAGTATTACAATAGCCAAGATATGGAAGTAACCAAAAAGTCCACCAACAGATGGGTGGACAAAGAAGTACTCCTCCATGTACAGATGGAATATTCGCTAGTCAAAAAAATGAAACAATGCCATCTGCAGCGCCATAGATGAGTGTAGACGTAACCACGCCACGTGTAGTCAGTGAGAATGCAAAATACATATATCCTATGATATCACTTTCAGGAGTTACTTAAAAATTGATACCAATGAAGCTATTTCCACAGAGAAAGGCAATCACAGATTCATTAAAAAACTTATGGTTCACCAAATAGAAAGGGATGAGGATTGGATACATTACCATATTGGGGTTAACAGAGATATACAAACCATGTGAAATATATAACCACCAAAGACGTACGGAAGACCAGGAGAAGACTACTCAACATTGTGTCATAACCTACATGGGAAAAGGATGCGAGGAAGAAAAGATACATGTATATGTGTGAAAGACCCACATCTTGCACACCTAGAGCAAACAAACCAATGTAATCAAATCTGCTGGGATAAAAAATAAAAAGTAAATTACAAACATGAACAAGAAGTAATGAGACATAAACTTAAAGGGCTTTTTCCTGGCCCATTCCATTCTAATTTACAACCTAGAACACCACTTCCATTAAGCTTCTGTTTCCCCAGTTACCAAATTTGGTAAAGAAGAAATGCTGCCACCTTGTGGCCGTGTCCTGCAAGAGCAGCTTTAAACTCACAGCTAATGGTTACTTAACATTCACAAGGACTCAGGGCTGTAAAGGACACCTGCCCTAAAAAATTGTGCTGAAGTAGTGAATGGACAAAAAAATTCAAAACAGGCAGATGTTTCAAGAAGACAGTATGAAGAGTTATGTTTTGCTCACGGTCTTTTAAAAAAAAAAGAAAATGGATACAAGCTCAACCTCAGGGTGTGTTAGACCCATGCAATCTAATCTACGAAAAGTTTCAACTTACACCAGTCGACTGACCATCAGCAAAAAGTATACGAACAATAAATGCTGAAGGGGTTTTAGAGAACTGTGTACCCTCTACCTGCTGGTGAGACGTAAAGGGGTAACAGCCAATAATGAGAAAAGAAAGGAGCTGTGTTTAAAAGTAAAAATGGAGGTACCATTCAATCCAGCAGGCGCACCATTGGATCTCTCACCTGAGAAGACAAGAATCGAGAAGACACAGGCCGCAAAAGCTGCAGTGCAGCCTTATTCACAATAGCCAAGACAGTGAAGCAATCAAAATGTCCAACAACAGGTGAATGGATAAAGAAGAAGTGGTCCATGTACAAAATGGAATATTAGCCATGGAAAACAACGAACCACTGCTCTTTGAGGCACCACAAATGAGTCTGCAGATAATCATGAAAGATGAGGTAAGTTGGAAAGCAAAAGACCTGTATTCTATGATATCACTTATAGGCGTTCTCTAATAACTGACACAAATGAACATATTTCCACAGAGAAAGACACTCACAGTCTTAGAAAATAAAACTATGCTCAACTAAAAGGAAAGGTGGGGGAATGGATAAATTAAGATTACTGTTACTATATGTATACAAACACAAATTATATAAATATCTCAAAAATACCGACCATATAGCAAGGGAGGTCTGCGGAACCCTCTGTAACATTTTACATGGGAAGAGGATCTGTACTTGAATAGACATATATAATGTACAAATGAACCTGATTGTGTTCACCTAGGACAAACAATATTCTAAGCTTTACCACAATTAAAAAAAAAAATTAAAACCAAGAAGAAATAATGAGACATAAACTTATAGGGCTTTCTCCGTGCACATTCCAATGTAATTTACAACCTAGGAACACGACTTCCAGAAAGGCTCTGCTGCTCTACTACCCAGATTTGGGAATGGAGAAATGCTGCCTGCTTCAGGTCACTTCCCACAACAGGAGCTTTAAAACCATTGCTAAAGGTCACTAAATATTCACAAAACTTGCAGTTCGGTAAATGACACCTGCTCTCTAAAAAGAGTCTCAGGTGGAAAATCGACCAAAAAATTCAAAAGAGGGCAACCTTCCAAGAAGACAATATCAAGAGTTATATTGTACTCCCAATTGTTTCCTTTTTTCAACAGAAAAGAAAACGGCGGTGAAAAATGATGAGTTTTACGAATTTTCAAAGCCATGCAAACCCAAATTACAAAACCCTATCAGCTCACAGCAGCCAGCAGGGCCATTAGCATAAATGCTGCAAAAAATAGATACTGAAGCGATTGTGGAGAAATGTGTACCCTCGATTCTAAGGGGGACGTGGTAAGTGCCACTAATGAAAACACAAAGAAGGTGCTTTGAAAAGGGAAAAACGATGCTACCAGTCAGTCAATCACACCCACTGCTGGGGCTATCACCTGAGAAAATGAGAATCAAAAAGTCACAGGCTGGCAATCCTGCACTCCAACAATATTTACCATAGCCAACACTTGGAAGCAATGAAAATGTCCATCAACCAAGGAATGCACAAAGAAGAAGTGGTCCACGAACACAGTGGAAAATTACTCCAATAAAAAATGAAAATTAAATTTAAAAATCCAACAAAACTAAGGAGACATCAGCTTGTGTGGGTTTGTCCGGGCACACTCCACTGTAATTTATAACCGAGAAACACCACAGGCCGCAAGGGCTTTTCCCTAGTTACCAGGGTGGGGAACAAAGAAAGGCTGCTGCCCTCTGGCAGTTACCTGCAAAAGCAGTTTTAAAGCCTGTGCTAATGGTCATTTCATAGGAATAAGTACTGCAGAAGTGTAAATGAAACCTGCCCTCAAAATGTCTTCAGGGAGGTAATGGCCAAAACATTTCAAAATGTGACACATACTTTAAGAGAACACTTTGAAGAACTAAGGGGAAATCACAGCTTGAAAAATAAAAAGGACATGCCTTAAAGCTCAATTTCAACGGATTATGAGGCACGTGCGAATTCAACCACAAAGAGGTATCAGGTCACACTTTTCAGAATAACCATCAGCAAGAAAACTACAAACAATAAATGCCGAAGGTGTTGTGGAGAAATGCATACCCTCAACTGCAAGTAGGACATAAGTTGGAAAGGGCCACCAACTAGAACAGAATGGGGGTGCCTTAAAAACGTAAACATTGAGCTACCATATGATCCAGCAGGCCCACTCCTCCACCTATAATCTAAGAAGAGAGAATTGGAAAGACACAGGCAGGCAAATCTGCATTGCACAGTATTACAATATCCAAGATATGGAAGTAAGCAAAAAGTCCACCAACAGATGGGTGGACAAAGAAGTACTCCTCCATGTACAGATGGAATATTCGCTAGTGAAAAAAATGAAACAATACCATTTGCAGCGCCATAGATGAGTCTAGACGTAATCACGCCACGGGTAGTCAGTGAGAAAGCAAAATACATATATCCTATGATACCACTTTCAGGAGTTACTTAAAAATTGATACCAATGGAGATATTTCCACAGAGAAAGGCAATCACAGTTTCATTAAAAAACTTATGGTTCACCAAATAGAAAGGGATGAGGATTGGATACATTAACATATTGGGGTTAACAGAGATATACAAACCATGTGAAATATATAACCACCAAAGACGTACGGAAGACCAGGAGAAGACTACTCAACATTGTGTCATAACCTACATGGGAAAAGGATGCGAGGAAGAAAAGATACACGTATATGTGGGAAAGACCCACATCTTGCACACCTAGAGCAAACAAACCAATGTAATCAAATCTGCTGGGATAAAAAATAAAAAGTAAATTACAAACATGAACAAGAAGTAATGAGACATAAACTTAAAGGGCTTTTTCCTGGCCCATTCCATTGTAATTTACAACCTAGAACACCACTTCCATTAAGCCTCTGTTTACCCAGTTACCAAATTTGGTAAAGAAGAAATGCTGCCACCTTGTGGCCGTGTCCTGCAAGAGCAGCTTTAAACTCACAGCTAATGGTTACTTAACATTCACAAGGACTCAGGGCTGTAAAGGACACCTGCTCTAAAAAATTGTGCTGAAGTAGTGAATGGACAAAAAAATTCAAAACAGGCAGATGTTTAAAGAAGAGAGTATGAAGAGTTATGTATTACTCACGCTCTTTTAAAAAAAAAGGAAAACGGATACAAGCTCAACCTCAGGGTGTGTTAGACCCATGCAATCTAATCTACGAAAAGTTTCAACTTACACCAGTCGACTGACCATCAGCAAAAAGTATACGAACAATAAATGCTGAAGGGGTTTTAGAGAACTGTGTACCCTCTACCTGCTGGTGAGACGTAAAGGGGTAACAGCCAATAATGAGAAAAGAAAGGAGCTGTGTTTAGAAGTAAAAATAAAGGTACCATTCAATCCCCAGGCGCACCATTGGACCTCTCACCTGAGAAGACAAGAATCGAGAAGACACAGGCCGCAAAAGCTGCAGTGCAGCCTTATTCACAATAGCCAAGACAGTGAAGCAATCAAAATGTCCAACAACAGGTGAATGGATAAAGAAGAAGTGGTCCATGTACACAATGGAATATTAGCAATGGAAAACAACGAACCATTGCTCTTTGAGGCACCACAAATGAGTCTGAAGATAATCATGAAAGATGAGGTAAGTTGGAAAGCAAAAGACCTGTATTCTATGATATCACTTATAGGCGTTATCTAATAACTGACACAAATGTACATATTTCCACAGAGAAAGACACTCACAGACTTAGAAAACAAACTATGCTCAACTAAAAGGAAAGGTGGGGGGAATGGATAAATTAAGATTAGTGTTACTATATGTATACAAAGACATATTATCTATATATCTCAAAAAGACCGACCAGATAGCAAGGGAAGTCTGCGGAACCTTCTGTAACATTTTACATGGGAAGAGGATCTGTAGTTGAATAGATATATATAATGTACAAATGAACCAGATTGTGTACACCTAGGACAAACAATATTCTAAGCTTTACCCCAATTAAAAAAAAAATTAAAACCAAGAAGAAATAATGAGACATAAAGTATGGGGCTTTCTCCATGCACATTCCAATGTAATTTACAACCTAGGAACACGACTTCCAGAAAGGCTCTGCTGCCCTACTACCCAGATTTGGGAATGGAGAAATGCTGCCTGCTTCAGGTCACTTCCCACAACAGGAGCTTTAAAACCATTGCTAAAGGTCACTAAATATTCACAAAACTTGCAGTTCGGTAAATGACACCTGCTCTCTAAAAAAAGTCTCAGGTGGAAAATAGACCAAAAAATTCAAAAGAGGGCAACCTTCCAAGAAGACAATATCAAGAGTTAGATTGTACTCCCAATTGTTTCCTTTTTTTAACAGAAAAGAAAACGGCGGTGAAAAATGATGAGTTTTACTAATTTTCAAAGCCATGCAAACCCAAATTGCAAAACCCTATCAGCTCACAGCAGCCAGAAGGGCCATTAGCATAAATGCTGAAAACAATAAATGCTGAAGCGATTGTGGAGAAATGCGTACCCTCGATTCTGAGGGGGACGTGGTAAGTGCCACTAATGAGAACACAAAGAAGGTACTTTGAAAAGGGAAAAATGGTGCTACCAGTCAGTCAATCACAACCACTGCTGGGCCTATCACCTGAGAAAATGAGAATCAAAAAGTCACAGGCTGGCAATCCTGCACTCCAACAATATTTACCATAGCCAACACTTGGAAGCAATGAAAATGTCCATCAACCGAGGAATGCACAAAGTAGCCGTAGTCCACGTACACAGTGGAAAATTACTCCAATAAATAACAATTAAAATTAAAAATCCAACAAAAGTAAGGAGACATCAGCTTGTGTGGGTTGGTCTGGGCACACACCACTCTAATTTATAATCCAGAAACACCACAGGCCGCAAGGGCTTTTCCCTAGATACCAGGGTGGGGAACATAGAAAGGCTGCCGCCCTCTGGCAGTTACCTGAAAAAGCAGCTTTAAAGCCTGTGCTAATGGTCATTTCATAGGAACAAGTACTGCAGAACTGTAAGTGAAACCTGCCCTCAAAATGTCTTCAGGGAGGTAATGGCCAAAACATTTCAAAATGTGACACATACTTTAAGAGAACACTTTGAAGAACTAAGGGGTAATCACAGCTTGAAAAATAAAAAGGACATGCCTTCAAGCTCAATTTCAATGGATTATGAGGCACGTGCGAATTCAGCCACAAAGAGGTATCAGATCACACTTGTCAGAATAACCATCAGCAAGAAAACTACAAACAATAAATGCTGAAGGTGTTGTAGAGAAATGCAAACACTCAACTTCAAGGGGGACGTAACTTGGAAAGGGTCACGAACTAGAACAGAATGGGGGTGCCTTAAAAACGTAAACATTGAGCTACCATATGATCCAGCAGGCCCACTCCTCCACCTATAATCTAAGAAGGGAGAATTGGAAAGACACAGGCAGGCAAATCTGCCTTGCACAGTATTACAATAGCCAAGATATGGAAGTAACCAAAAAGTCCACCAACAGATGGGTGGACAAAGAAGTACTCCTCCATGTACAGATGGAATATTCGCTAGTCAAAAAAATGAAACAATGCCATCTGCAGCGCCATAGATGAGTGTAGACGTAACCACGCCACGTGTAGTCAGTGAGAATGCAAAATACATATATCCTATGATATCACTTTCAGGAGTTACTTAAAAATTGATACCAATGAAGCTATTTCCACAGAGAAAGGCAATCACAGATTCATTAAAAAACTTATGGTTCACCAAATAGAAAGGGATGAGGATTGGATACATTACCATATTGGGGTTAACAGAGATATACAAACCATGTGAAATATATAACCACCAAAGACGTACGGAAGACCAGGAGAAGACTACTCAACATTGTGTCATAACCTACATGGGAAAAGGATGCGAGGAAGAAAAGATACATGTATATGTGTGAAAGACCCACATCTTGCACACCTAGAGCAAACAAACCAATGTAATCAAATCTGCTGGGATAAAAAATAAAAAGTAAATTACAAACATGAACAAGAAGTAATGAGACATAAACTTAAAGGGCTTTTTCCTGGCCCATTCCATTCTAATTTACAACCTAGAACACCACTTCCATTAAGCTTCTGTTTCCCCAGTTACCAAATTTGGTAAAGAAGAAATGCTGCCACCTTGTGGCCGTGTCCTGCAAGAGCAGCTTTAAACTCACAGCTAATGGTTACTTAACATTCACAAGGACTCAGGGCTGTAAAGGACACCTGCCCTAAAAAATTGTGCTGAAGTAGTGAATGGACAAAAAAATTCAAAACAGGCAGATGTTTCAAGAAGACAGTATGAAGAGTTATGTTTTGCTCACGGTCTTTTAAAAAAAAAAGAAAATGGATACAAGCTC
Source organism: Balaenoptera physalus (assembly GCF_965194825.1). Lineage (NCBI taxonomy): Eukaryota > Metazoa > Chordata > Mammalia > Artiodactyla > Balaenopteridae > Balaenoptera > Balaenoptera physalus. Next base: position 79,995 of record NW_028125238.1, read on the forward strand.
AACCTCAGGGTGTGTTAGACCCATGCAATCTAATCTACGAAAAGTTTCAACTTACACCAGTCGACTGACCATCAGCAAAAAGTATACGAACAATAAATGCTGAAGGGGTTTTAGAGAACTGTGTACCCTCTACCTGCTGGTGAGACGTAAAGGGGTAACAGCCAATAATGAGAAAAGAAAGGAGCTGTGTTTAAAAGTAAAAATGGAGGTACCATTCAATCCAGCAGGCGCACCATTGGATCTCTCACCTGAGAAGACAAGAATCGAGAAGACACAGGCCGCAAAAGCTGCAGTGCAGCCTTATTCACAATAGCCAAGACAGTGAAGCAATCAAAATGTCCAACAACAGGTGAATGGATAAAGAAGAAGTGGTCCATGTACAAAATGGAATATTAGCCATGGAAAACAACGAACCACTGCTCTTTGAGGCACCACAAATGAGTCTGCAGATAATCATGAAAGATGAGGTAAGTTGGAAAGCAAAAGACCTGTATTCTATGATATCACTTATAGGCGTTCTCTAATAACTGACACAAATGAACATATTTCCACAGAGAAAGACACTCACAGTCTTAGAAAATAAAACTATGCTCAACTAAAAGGAAAGGTGGGGGAATGGATAAATTAAGATTACTGTTACTATATGTATACAAACACAAATTATATAAATATCTCAAAAATACCGACCATATAGCAAGGGAGGTCTGCGGAACCCTCTGTAACATTTTACATGGGAAGAGGATCTGTACTTGAATAGACATATATAATGTACAAATGAACCTGATTGTGTTCACCTAGGACAAACAATATTCTAAGCTTTACCACAATTAAAAAAAAAAATTAAAACCAAGAAGAAATAATGAGACATAAACTTATAGGGCTTTCTCCGTGCACATTCCAATGTAATTTACAACCTAGGAACACGACTTCCAGAAAGGCTCTGCTGCTCTACTACCCAGATTTGGGAATGGAGAAATGCTGCCTGCTTCAGGTCACTTCCCACAACAGGAGCTTTAAAACCATTGCTAAAGGTCACTAAATATTCACAAAACTTGCAGTTCGGTAAATGACACCTGCTCTCTAAAAAGAGTCTCAGGTGGAAAATCGACCAAAAAATTCAAAAGAGGGCAACCTTCCAAGAAGACAATATCAAGAGTTATATTGTACTCCCAATTGTTTCCTTTTTTCAACAGAAAAGAAAACGGCGGTGAAAAATGATGAGTTTTACGAATTTTCAAAGCCATGCAAACCCAAATTACAAAACCCTATCAGCTCACAGCAGCCAGCAGGGCCATTAGCATAAATGCTGCAAAAAATAGATACTGAAGCGATTGTGGAGAAATGTGTACCCTCGATTCTAAGGGGGACGTGGTAAGTGCCACTAATGAAAACACAAAGAAGGTGCTTTGAAAAGGGAAAAACGATGCTACCAGTCAGTCAATCACACCCACTGCTGGGGCTATCACCTGAGAAAATGAGAATCAAAAAGTCACAGGCTGGCAATCCTGCACTCCAACAATATTTACCATAGCCAACACTTGGAAGCAATGAAAATGTCCATCAACCAAGGAATGCACAAAGAAGAAGTGGTCCACGAACACAGTGGAAAATTACTCCAATAAAAAATGAAAATTAAATTTAAAAATCCAACAAAACTAAGGAGACATCAGCTTGTGTGGGTTTGTCCGGGCACACTCCACTGTAATTTATAACCGAGAAACACCACAGGCCGCAAGGGCTTTTCCCTAGTTACCAGGGTGGGGAACAAAGAAAGGCTGCTGCCCTCTGGCAGTTACCTGCAAAAGCAGTTTTAAAGCCTGTGCTAATGGTCATTTCATAGGAATAAGTACTGCAGAAGTGTAAATGAAACCTGCCCTCAAAATGTCTTCAGGGAGGTAATGGCCAAAACATTTCAAAATGTGACACATACTTTAAGAGAACACTTTGAAGAACTAAGGGGAAATCACAGCTTGAAAAATAAAAAGGACATGCCTTAAAGCTCAATTTCAACGGATTATGAGGCACGTGCGAATTCAACCACAAAGAGGTATCAGGTCACACTTTTCAGAATAACCATCAGCAAGAAAACTACAAACAATAAATGCCGAAGGTGTTGTGGAGAAATGCATACCCTCAACTGCAAGTAGGACATAAGTTGGAAAGGGCCACCAACTAGAACAGAATGGGGGTGCCTTAAAAACGTAAACATTGAGCTACCATATGATCCAGCAGGCCCACTCCTCCACCTATAATCTAAGAAGAGAGAATTGGAAAGACACAGGCAGGCAAATCTGCATTGCACAGTATTACAATATCCAAGATATGGAAGTAAGCAAAAAGTCCACCAACAGATGGGTGGACAAAGAAGTACTCCTCCATGTACAGATGGAATATTCGCTAGTGAAAAAAATGAAACAATACCATTTGCAGCGCCATAGATGAGTCTAGACGTAATCACGCCACGGGTAGTCAGTGAGAAAGCAAAATACATATATCCTATGATACCACTTTCAGGAGTTACTTAAAAATTGATACCAATGGAGATATTTCCACAGAGAAAGGCAATCACAGTTTCATTAAAAAACTTATGGTTCACCAAATAGAAAGGGATGAGGATTGGATACATTAACATATTGGGGTTAACAGAGATATACAAACCATGTGAAATATATAACCACCAAAGACGTACGGAAGACCAGGAGAAGACTACTCAACATTGTGTCATAACCTACATGGGAAAAGGATGCGAGGAAGAAAAGATACACGTATATGTGGGAAAGACCCACATCTTGCACACCTAGAGCAAACAAACCAATGTAATCAAATCTGCTGGGATAAAAAATAAAAAGTAAATTACAAACATGAACAAGAAGTAATGAGACATAAACTTAAAGGGCTTTTTCCTGGCCCATTCCATTGTAATTTACAACCTAGAACACCACTTCCATTAAGCCTCTGTTTACCCAGTTACCAAATTTGGTAAAGAAGAAATGCTGCCACCTTGTGGCCGTGTCCTGCAAGAGCAGCTTTAAACTCACAGCTAATGGTTACTTAACATTCACAAGGACTCAGGGCTGTAAAGGACACCTGCTCTAAAAAATTGTGCTGAAGTAGTGAATGGACAAAAAAATTCAAAACAGGCAGATGTTTAAAGAAGAGAGTATGAAGAGTTATGTATTACTCACGCTCTTTTAAAAAAAAAGGAAAACGGATACAAGCTCAACCTCAGGGTGTGTTAGACCCATGCAATCTAATCTACGAAAAGTTTCAACTTACACCAGTCGACTGACCATCAGCAAAAAGTATACGAACAATAAATGCTGAAGGGGTTTTAGATAACTGTGTACCCTCTACCTGCTGGTGAGACGTAAAGGGGTAACAGCCAATAATGAGAAAAGAAAGGAGCTGTGTTTAGAAGTAAAAATAAAGGTACCATTCAATCCCCAGGCGCACCATTGGACCTCTCACCTGAGAAGACAAGAATCGAGAAGACACAGGCCGCAAAAGCTGCAGTGCAGCCTTATTCACAATAGCCAAGACAGTGAAGCAATCAAAATGTCCAACAACAGGTGAATGGATAAAGAAGAAGTGGTCCATGTACACAATGGAATATTAGCAATGGAAAACAACGAACCATTGCTCTTTGAGGCACCACAAATGAGTCTGAAGATAATCATGAAAGATGAGGTAAGTTGGAAAGCAAAAGACCTGTATTCTATGATATCACTTATAGGCGTTATCTAATAACTGACACAAATGTACATATTTCCACAGAGAAAGACACTCACAGACTTAGAAAACAAACTATGCTCAACTAAAAGGAAAGGTGGGGGGAATGGATAAATTAAGATTAGTGTTACTATATGTATACAAAGACATATTATCTATATATCTCAAAAAGACCGACCAGATAGCAAGGGAAGTCTGCGGAACCTTCTGTAACATTTTACATGGGAAGAGGATCTGTAGTTGAATAGATATATATAATGTACAAATGAACCAGATTGTGTACACCTAGGACAAACAATATTCTAAGCTTTACCCCAATTAAAAAAAAAATTAAAACCAAGAAGAAATAATGAGACATAAAGTATGGGGCTTTCTCCATGCACATTCCAATGTAATTTACAACCTAGGAACACGACTTCCAGAAAGGCTCTGCTGCCCTACTACCCAGATTTGGGAATGGAGAAATGCTGCCTGCTTCAGGTCACTTCCCACAACAGGAGCTTTAAAACCATTGCTAAAGGTCACTAAATATTCACAAAACTTGCAGTTCGGTAAATGACACCTGCTCTCTAAAAAAAGTCTCAGGTGTAAAATAGACCAAAAAATTCAAAAGAGGGCAACCTTCCAAGAAGACAATATCAAGAGTTAGATTGTACTCCCAATTGTTTCCTTTTTTTAACAGAAAAGAAAACGGCGGTGAAAAATGATGAGTTTTACTAATTTTCAAAGCCATGCAAACCCAAATTGCAAAACCCTATCAGCTCACAGCAGCCAGAAGGGCCATTAGCATAAATGCTGAAAACAATAAATGCTGAAGCGATTGTGGAGAAATGCGTACCCTCGATTCTGAGGGGGACGTGGTAAGTGCCACTAATGAGAACACAAAGAAGGTACTTTGAAAAGGGAAAAATGGTGCTACCAGTCAGTCAATCACAACCACTGCTGGGCCTATCACCTGAGAAAATGAGAATCAAAAAGTCACAGGCTGGCAATCCTGCACTCCAACAATATTTACCATAGCCAACACTTGGAAGCAATGAAAATGTCCATCAACCGAGCAATGCACAAAGTAGCCGTAGTCCACGTACACAGTGGAAAATTACTCCAATAAATAACAATTAAAATTAAAAATCCAACAAAAGTAAGGAGACATCAGCTTGTGTGGGTTGGTCTGGGCACACACCACTCTAATTTATAATCCAGAAACACCACAGGCCGCAAGGGCTTTTCCCTAGATACCAGGGTGGGGAACATAGAAAGGCTGCCGCCCTCTCGCAGTTACCTGAAAAAGCAGCTTTAAAGCCTGTGCTAATGGTCATTTCATAGGAACAAGTACTGCAGAACTGTAAGTGAAACCTGCCCTCAAAATGTCTTCAGGGAGGTAATGGCCAAAACATTTCAAAATGTGACACATACTTTAAGAGAACACTTTGAAGAACTAAGGGGTAATCACAGCTTGAAAAATAAAAAGGACATGCCTTCAAGCTGAATTTCAATGGATTATGAGGCACGTGCGAATTCAGCCACAAAGAGGTATCAGATCACACTTGTCAGAATAACCATCAGCAAGAAAACTACAAACAATAAATGCTGAAGGTGTTGTAGAGAAATGCAAACACTCAACTTCAAGGGGGACGTAACTTGGAAAGGGTCACGAACTAGAACAGAATGGGGGTGCCTTAAAAACGTAAACATTGAGCTACCATATGATCCAGCAGGCCCACTCCTCCACCTATAATCTAAGAAGAGAGAATTGGAAAGACACAGGCAGGCAAATCTGCCTTGCACAGTATTACAATAGCCAAGATATGGAAGTAACCAAAAAGTCCACCAACAGATGGGTGGACAAAGAAGTACTCCTCCATGTACAGATGGAATATTCGCTAGTCAAAAAAATGAAACAATGCCATCTGCAGCGCCATAGATGAGTGTAGACGTAACCACGCCACGTGTAGTCAGTGAGAATGCAAAATACATATATCCTATGATATCACTTTCAGGAGTTACTTAAAAATTGATACCAATGAAGCTATTTCCACAGAGAAAGGCAATCACAGATTCATTAAAAAACTTATGGTTCACCAAATAGAAAGGGATGAGGATTGGATACATTACCATATTGGGGTTAACAGAGATATACAAACCATGTGAAATATATAACCACCAAAGACGTACGGAAGACCAGGAGAAGACTACTCAACATTGTGTCATAACCTACATGGGAAAAGGATGCGAGGAAGAAAAGATACATGTATATGTGTGAAAGACCCACATCTTGCACACCTAGAGCAAACAAACCAATGTAATCAAATCTGCTGGGATAAAAAATAAAAAGTAAATTACAAACATGAACAAGAAGTAATGAGACATAAACTTAAAGGGCTTTTTCCTGGCCCATTCCATTCTAATTTACAACCTAGAACACCACTTCCATTAAGCTTCTGTTTCCCCAGTTACCAAATTTGGTAAAGAAGAAATGCTGCCACCTTGTGGCCGTGTCCTGCAAGAGCAGCTTTAAACTCACAGCTAATGGTTACTTAACATTCACAAGGACTCAGGGCTGTAAAGGACACCTGCCCTAAAAAATTGTGCTGAAGTAGTGAATGGACAAAAAAATTCAAAACAGGCAGATGTTTCAAGAAGACAGTATGAAGAGTTATGTTTTGCTCACGGTCTTTTAAAAAAAAAAGAAAATGGATACAAGCTCAACCTCAGGGTGTGTTAGACCCATGCAATCTAATCTACGAAAAGTTTCAACTTACACCAGTCGACTGACCATCAGCAAAAAGTATACGAACAATAAATGCTGAAGGGGTTTTAGAGAACTGTGTACCCTCTACCTGCTGGTGAGACGTAAAGGGGTAACAGCCAATAATGAGAAAAGAAAGGAGCTGTGTTTAAAAGTAAAAATGGAGGTACCATTCAATCCAGCAGGCGCACCATTGGATCTCTCACCTGAGAAGACAAGAATCGAGAAGACACAGGCCGCAAAAGCTGCAGTGCAGCCTTATTCACAATAGCCAAGACAGTGAAGCAATCAAAATGTCCAACAACAGGTGAATGGATAAAGAAGAAGTGGTCCATGTACACAATGGAATATTAGCCATGGAAAACAACGAACCACTGCTCTTTGAGGCACCACAAATGAGTCTGCAGATAATCATGAAAGATGAGGTAAGTTGGAAAGCAAAAGACCTGTATTCTATGATATCACTTATAGGCGTTCTCTAATAACTGACACAAATGAACATATTTCCACAGAGAAAGACACTCACAGTCTTAGAAAATAAAACTATGCTCAACTAAAAGGAAAGGTGGGGGAATGGATAAATTAAGATTACTGTTACTATATGTATACAAACACAAATTATATAAATATCTCAAAAATACCGACCATATAGCAAGGGAGGTCTGCGGAACCCTCTGTAACATTTTACATGGGAAGAGGATCTGTACTTGAATAGACATATATAATGTACAAATGAACCTGATTGTGTTCACCTAGGACAAACAATATTCTAAGCTTTACCACAATTAAAAAAAAAAATTAAAACCAAGAAGAAATAATGAGACATAAACTTATAGGGCTTTCTCCGTGCACATTCCAATGTAATTTACAACCTAGGAACACGACTTCCAGAAAGGCTCTGCTGCTCTACTACCCAGATTTGGGAATGGAGAAATGCTGCCTGCTTCAGGTCACTTCCCACAACAGGAGCTTTAAAACCATTGCTAAAGGTCACTAAATATTCACAAAACTTGCAGTTCGGTAAATGACACCTGCTCTCTAAAAAGAGTCTCAGGTGGAAAATCGACCAAAAAATTCAAAAGAGGGCAACCTTCCAAGAAGACAATATCAAGAGTTATATTGTACTCCCAATTGTTTCCTTTTTTCAACAGAAAAGAAAACGGCGGTGAAAAATGATGAGTTTTACGAATTTTCAAAGCCATGCAAACCCAAATTACAAAACCCTATCAGCTCACAGCAGCCAGCAGGGCCATTAGCATAAATGCTGCAAAAAATAGATACTGAAGCGATTGTGGAGAAATGTGTACCCTCGATTCTAAGGGGGACGTGGTAAGTGCCACTAATGAAAACACAAAGAAGGTGCTTTGAAAAGGGAAAAACGATGCTACCAGTCAGTCAATCACACCCACTGCTGGGGCTATCACCTGAGAAAATGAGAATCAAAAAGTCACAGGCTGGCAATCCTGCACTCCAACAATATTTACCATAGCCAACACTTGGAAGCAATGAAAATGTCCATCAACCAAGGAATGCACAAAGAAGAAGTGGTCCACGAACACAGTGGAAAATTACTCCAATAAAAAATGAAAATTAAATTTAAAAATCCAACAAAACTAAGGAGACATCAGCTTGTGTGGGTTTGTCCGGGCACACTCCACTGTAATTTATAACCGAGAAACACCACAGGCCGCAAGGGCTTTTCCCTAGTTACCAGGGTGGGGAACAAAGAAAGGCTGCTGCCCTCTGGCAGTTACCTGCAAAAGCAGTTTTAAAGCCTGTGCTAATGGTCATTTCATAGGAATAAGTACTGCAGAAGTGTAAATGAAACCTGCCCTCAAAATGTCTTCAGGGAGGTAATGGCCAAAACATTTCAAAATGTGACACATACTTTAAGAGAACACTTTGAAGAACTAAGGGGAAATCACAGCTTGAAAAATAAAAAGGACATGCCTTAAAGCTCAATTTCAACGGATTATGAGGCACGTGCGAATTCAACCACAAAGAGGTATCAGGTCACACTTTTCAGAATAACCATCAGCAAGAAAACTACAAACAATAAATGCCGAAGGTGTTGTGGAGAAATGCATACCCTCAACTGCAAGTAGGACATAAGTTGGAAAGGGCCACCAACTAGAACAGAATGGGGGTGCCTTAAAAACGTAAACATTGAGCTACCATATGATCCAGCAGGCCCACTCCTCCACCTATAATCTAAGAAGAGAGAATTGGAAAGACACAGGCAGGCAAATCTGCATTGCACAGTATTACAATATCCAAGATATGGAAGTAAGCAAAAAGTCCACCAACAGATGGGTGGACAAAGAAGTACTCCTCCATGTACAGATGGAATATTCGCTAGTGAAAAAAATGAAACAATACCATTTGCAGCGCCATAGATGAGTCTAGACGTAATCACGCCACGGGTAGTCAGTGAGAAAGCAAAATACATATATCCTATGATACCACTTTCAGGAGTTACTTAAAAATTGATACCAATGGAGATATTTCCACAGAGAAAGGCAATCACAGTTTCATTAAAAAACTTATGGTTCACCAAATAGAAAGGGATGAGGATTGGATACATTACCATATTGGGGTTAACAGAGATATACAAACCATGTGAAATATATAACCACCAAAGACGTACGGAAGACCAGGAGAAGACTACTCAACATTGTGTCATAACCTACATGGGAAAAGGATGCGAGGAAGAAAAGATACACGTATATGTGGGAAAGACCCACATCTTGCACACCTAGAGCAAACAAACCAATGTAATCAAATCTGCTGGGATAAAAAATAAAAAGTAAATTACAAACATGAACAAGAAGTAATGAGACATAAACTTAAAGGGCTTTTTCCTGGCCCATTCCATTGTAATTTACAACCTAGAACACCACTTCCATTAAGCCTCTGTTTACCCAGTTACCAAATTTGGTAAAGAAGAAATGCTGCCACCTTGTGGCCGTGTCCTGCAAGAGCAGCTTTAAACTCACAGCTAATGGTTACTTAACATTCACAAGGACTCAGGGCTGTAAAGGACACCTGCTCTAAAAAATTGTGCTGAAGTAGTGAATGGACAAAAAAATTCAAAACAGGCAGATGTTTAAAGAAGAGAGTATGAAGAGTTATGTATTACTCACGCTCTTTTAAAAAAAAAGGAAAACGGATACAAGCTCAACCTCAGGGTGTGTTAGACCCATGCAATCTAATCTACGAAAAGTTTCAACTTACACCAGTCGACTGACCATCAGCAAAAAGTATACGAACAATAAATGCTGAAGGGGTTTTAGATAACTGTGTACCCTCTACCTGCTGGTGAGACGTAAAGGGGTAACAGCCAATAATGAGAAAAGAAAGGAGCTGTGTTTAGAAGTAAAAATAAAGGTACCATTCAATCCCCAGGCGCACCATTGGACCTCTCACCTGAGAAGACAAGAATCGAGAAGACACAGGCCGCAAAAGCTGCAGTGCAGCCTTATTCACAATAGCCAAGACAGTGAAGCAATCAAAATGTCCAACAACAGGTGAATGGATAAAGAAGAAGTGGTCCATGTACACAATGGAATATTAGCAATGGAAAACAACGAACCATTGCTCTTTGAGGCACCACAAATGAGTCTGAAGATAATCATGAAAGATGAGGTAAGTTGGAAAGCAAAAGACCTGTATTCTATGATATCACTTATAGGCGTTATCTAATAACTGACACAAATGTACATATTTCCACAGAGAAAGACACTCACAGACTTAGAAAACAAACTATGCTCAACTAAAAGGAAAGGTGGGGGGAATGGATAAATTAAGATTAGTGTTACTATATGTATACAAAGACATATTATCTATATATCTCAAAAAGACCGACCAGATAGCAAGGGAAGTCTGCGGAACCTTCTGTAACATTTTACATGGGAAGAGGATCTGTAGTTGAATAGATATATATAATGTACAAATGAACCAGATTGTGTACATCTAGGACAAACAATATTCTAAGCTTTACCCCAATTAAAAAAAAAAATTAAAACCAAGAAGAAATAATGAGACATAAAGTATGGGGCTTTCTCCATGCACATTCCAATGTAATTTACAACCTAGGAACACGACTTCCAGAAAGGCTCTGCTGCCCTACTACCCAGATTTGGGAATGGAGAAATGCTGCCTGCTTCAGGTCACTTCCCACAACAGGAGCTTTAAAACCATTGCTAAAGGTCACTAAATATTCACAAAACTTGCAGTTCGGTAAATGACACCTGCTCTCTAAAAAAAGTCTCAGGTGGAAAATAGACCAAAAAATTCAAAAGAGGGCAACCTTCCAAGAAGACAATATCAAGAGTTAGATTGTACTCCCAATTGTTTCCTTTTTTTAACAGAAAAGAAAACGGCGGTGAAAAATGATGAGTTTTACTAATTTTCAAAGCCATGCAAACCCAAATTGCAAAACCCTATCAGCTCACAGCAGCCAGAAGGGCCATTAGCATAAATGCTGAAAACAATAAATGCTGAAGCGATTGTGGAGAAATGCGTACCCTCGATTCTGAGGGGGACGTGGTAAGTGCCACTAATGAGAACACAAAGAAGGTACTTTGAAAAGGGAAAAATGGTGCTACCAGTCAGTCAATCACAACCACTGCTGGGCCTATCACCTGAGAAAATGAGAATCAAAAAGTCACAGGCTGGCAATCCTGCACTCCAACAATATTTACCATAGCCAACACTTGGAAGCAATGAAAATGTCCATCAACCGAGCAATGCACAAAGTAGCCGTAGTCCACGTACACAGTGGAAAATTACTCCAATAAATAACAATTAAAATTAAAAATCCAACAAAAGTAAGGAGACATCAGCTTGTGTGGGTTGGTCTGGGCACACACCACTCTAATTTATAATCCAGAAACACCACAGGCCGCAAGGGCTTTTCCCTAGATACCAGGGTGGGGAACATAGAAAGGCTGCCGCCCTCTCGCAGTTACCTGAAAAAGCAGCTTTAAAGCCTGTGCTAATGGTCATTTCATAGGAACAAGTACTGCAGAACTGTAAGTGAAACCTGCCCTCAAAATGTCTTCAGGGAGGTAATGGCCAAAACATTTCAAAATGTGACACATACTTTAAGAGAACACTTTGAAGAACTAAGGGGTAATCACAGCTTGAAAAATAAAAAGGACATGCCTTCAAGCTGAATTTCAATGGATTATGAGGCACGTGCGAATTCAGCCACAAAGAGGTATCAGATCACACTTGTCAGAATAACCATCAGCAAGAAAACTACAAACAATAAATGCTGAAGGTGTTGTAGAGAAATGCAAACACTCAACTTCAAGGGGGACGTAACTTGGAAAGGGTCACGAACTAGAACAGAATGGGGGTGCCTTAAAAACGTAAACATTGAGCTACCATATGATCCAGCAGGCCCACTCCTCCACCTATAATCTAAGAAGAGAGAATTGGAAAGACACAGGCAGGCAAATCTGCCTTGCACAGTATTACAATAGCCAAGATATGGAAGTAACCAAAAAGTCCACCAACAGATGGGTGGACAAAGAAGTACTCCTCCATGTACAGATGGAATATTCGCTAGTGAAAAAAATGAAACAATACCATTTGCAGCGCCATAGATGAGTCTAGACGTAATCACGCCACAGGTAGTCAGTGAGAAAGCAAAATACATATATCCTATGATACCACTTTCAGGAGTTACTTAAAAATTGATACCAATGGAGATATTTCCACAGAGAAAGGCAATCACAGTTTCATTAAAAAACTTATGGTTCACCAAATAGAAAGGGATGAGGATTGGATACATTACCATATTGGGGTTAACAGAGATATACAAACCATGTGAAATATATAACCACCAAAGACGTACGGAAGACCAGGAGAAGACTACTCAACATTGTGTCATAACCTACATGGGAAAAGGATGCGAGGAAGAAAAGATACACGTATATGTGTGAAAGACCCACATCTTGCACACCTAGAGCAAACAAACCAATGTAATCAAATCTGCTGGGATAAAAAGTAAAAAGTAAATTACAAATATGAACAAGAAGTAATGAGACATAAATTTAAAGGGCTTTTTCCTGGCCCATTCCATTCTAATTTACAACCTAGAACACCACTTCCATTAAGCCTCTGTTTCCCCAGGTACCAAATTTGGTAAAGAAGAAATGCTGCCACCTTGTGGCCGTGTCCTGCAAGAGCAGCTTTAAACTCACAGCTAATGGTTACTTAACATTCACAAGGACTCAGGGCTGTAAAGACACCTGCCCTAAAAAATTGTGCTGAAGTAGTGAATGGACAAAAAAATTCAAAACAGGCAGATGTTTCAAGAAGAGACTATGAAGAGTTATGTATTACTCACGCTCTTTTAAAAAAAAAGGAAAATGGATACAAGCTCAACCTCAGGGTGTGTTAGACCCATGCAATCTAATCTACGAAAAGTTTCAACTTACACCAGTCGACTGACCATCAGCAAAAAGTATACGAACAATAAATGCTGAAGGGGTTTTAGAGAACTGTGTACCCTCTACCTGCTGGTGAGACGTAAAGGGGTAAGAGCCAATAATGAGAAAAGAAAGGAGCTGTGTTTAAAAGTAAAAATGGAGGTACCATTCAATCCAGCAGGCGCACCATTGGATCTCTCACCTGAGAAGACAAGAATCGAGAAGACACAGGCCGCAAAAGCTGCAGTGCAGCCTTATTCACAATAGCCAAGACAGTGAAGCAATCAAAATGTCCAACAACAGGTGAATGGATAAAGAAGAAGTGGTCCATGTACACAATGGAATATTAGCCATGGAAAACAACGAACCATTGCTCTTTGAGGCACCACAAATGAGTCTGCAGATAATCATGAAAGATGAGGTAAGTTGGAAAGCAAAAGACCTGTATTCTATGATATCACTTATAGGCGTTCTCTAATAACTGACACAAATGAACATATTTCCACAGAGAAAGACACTCACAGACTTAGAAAATAAAACTATGCTCAACTGAAAGGAAAGGTGGGGGAATGGATAAATTAAGATTACTGTTACTATATGTATACAAACACAAATTATATAAATATCTCAAAAATACCGACCATATAGCAAGGGAGGTCTGCGGAACCCTCTGTAACATTTTACATGGGAAGAGGATCTGTACTTGAATAGACATATATAATGTACAAATGAACCAGATTGTGTTCACCTAGGACAAACAATATTCTAAGCTTTACCCAAATTAAAGAAAAAAATTAAAACCAAGAAGAAATAATGAGACATAAACTTATAGGGCTTTCTCCGTGCACATTCCAATGTAATTTACAACCTAAGAACACGACTTCCAGAAAGGCTCTGCTGCCCTACTACCCAGATTTGGGAATGGAGAAATGCTGCCTGCTTCAGGTCACTTCCCACAACAGGAGCTTTAAAACCATTGCTAAAGGTCACTAAATATTCACAAAACTTGCAGTTCGGTAAATGACACCTGCTCTCTAAAAAGAGTCTCAGGTGGAAAATCGACCAAAAAATTCAAAAGAGGGCAACCTTCCAAGAAGACAATATCAAGAGTTATATTTTACTCCCAATTGTTTCCTTTTTTCAACAGAAAAGAAAACGGCGGTGAAAAATGATGAGTTTTACGAATTTTCAAAGCCATGCAAACCCAAATTACAAAACCCTATCAGCTCACAGCAGCCAGTAGGGCCATTAGCATAAATGCTGCAAACAATAAATGCTGAAGCGATTGTGGAGAAATGCGTACCCTCGATTCTGAGGGGGACGTGGTAAGTGCCACTAATGAGAACACAAAGAAGGTACTTTGAAAAGGGAAAAACGATGCTACCAGTCAGTCAATCACACCCACTGCTGGGGCTATCACCTGAGAAAATGAGAATCAAAATTCACAGGCTGGCAATCCTGCACTCCAACAATATTTACCATAGCCAACACTTGGAAGCAATGAAAATGTCCATCAACCGAGGAATGCACAAAGAAGAAGTGGTCCACGAACACAGTGGAAAATTACTCCAATAAAAAATAAAAATTAAATTTAAAAATCCAACAAAACTAAGGAGACATCAGCTTGTGTGGGTTTGTCCGGGCACACTCCACTCTAATTTATAACCGAGAAACACCACAGGCCGCAAGGGCTTTTCCCTAGTTACCAGGGTGGGGAACATAGAAAGGCTGCTGCCCTCTGGCAGTTACCTGCAAAAGCAGTTTTAAAGCCTGTGCTAATGGTCATTTCATAGGAATAAGTACTGCAGAAGTGTAAATGAAACCTGCCCTCACAATGTCTTCAGGGAGGTAATGGCCAAAACATTTCAAAATGTGACACATACTTTAAGAGAACACTTTGAAGAACTAAGGGGAAATCACAGCTTGAAAAATAAAAAGGACATGCCTTAAAGCTCAATTTCAACGGATTATGAGGCACGTGCGAATTCAACCACAAAGAGGTATCAGGTCACACTTTTCAGAATAACCATCAGCAAGAAAACTACAAACAATAAATGCTGAAGGTGTTGTGGAGAAATGCATACCCTCAACTGCAAGTAGGACATAAGTTGGAAAGGGCCACCAACTAGAACAGAATGGGGGTGCCTTAAAAACGTAAACATTGAGCTACCATATGATCCAGCAGGCCCACTCCTCCACCTATAATCTAAGAAGAGAGAATTGGAAAGACACAGGCAGGCCAATCTGCATTGCACAGTATTACAATATCCAAGATATGGAAGTAACCAAAAAGTCCACCAACAGATGGGTGGACAAAGAAGTACTCCTCCATGTACAGATGGAATATTCGCTAGTGAAAAAAATGAAACAATACCATTTGCAGCGCCATAGATGAGTCTAGACGTAATCACGCCACGGGTAGTCAGTGAGAAAGCAAAATACATATATCCTATGATACCACTTTCAGGAGTTACTTAAAAATTGATACCAATGGAGATATTTCCACAGAGAAAGGCAATCACAGTTTCATTAAAAAACTTATGGTTCACCAAATAGAAAGGGATGAGGATTGGATACATTACCATATTGGGGTTAACAGAGATATACAAACCATGTGAAATATATAACCACCAAAGACGTACGGAAGACCAGGAGAAGACTACTCAACATTGTGTCATAACCTACATGGGAAAAGGATGCGAGGAAGAAAAGATACACGTATATGTGTGAAAGACCCACATCTTGCACACCTAGAGCAAACAAACCAATGTAATCAAATCTGCTGGGATAAAAAGTAAAAAGTAAATTACAAATATGAACAAGAAGTAATGAGACATAAATTTAAAGGGCTTTTTCCTGGCCCATTCCATTCTAATTTACAACCTAGAACACCACTTCCATTAAGCCTCTGTTTCCCCAGGTACCAAATTTGGTAAAGAAGAAATGCTGCCACCTTGTGGCCGTGTCCTGCAAGAGCAGCTTTAAACTCACAGCTAATGGTTACTTAACATTCACAAGGACTCAGGGCTGTAAAGGACACCTGCCCTAAAAAATTGTGCTGAAGTAGTGAATGGACAAAAAAATTCAAAACAGGCAGATGTTTCAAGAAGAGACTATGAAGAGTTATGTATTACTCACGCTCTTTTAAAAAAAAAAAGAAAATGGATACAAGCTCAACCTCAGGGTGTGTTAGACCCATGCAATCTAATCTACGAAAAGTTTCAACTTACACCAGTCGACTGACCATCAGCAAAAAGTATACGAACAATAAATGCTGAAGGGGTTTTAGAGAACTGTGTACCCTCTACCTGCTGGTGAGACGTAAAGGGGTAAGAGCCAATAATGAGAAAAGAAAGGAGCTGTGTTTAAAAGTAAAAATGGGGGTACCATTCAATCCAGCAGGCGCACCATTGGATCTCTCACCTGAGAAGACAAGAATCGAGAAGACACAGGCCGCAAAAGCTGCAGTGCAGCCTTATTCACAATAGCCAAGACAGTGAAGCAATCAAAATGTCCAACAACAGGTGAATGGATAAAGAAGAAGTGGTCCATGTACACAATGGAATATTAGCCATGGAAAACAACGAACCATTGCTCTTTGAGGCACCACAAATGAGTCTGCAGATAATCATGAAAGATGAGGTAAGTTGGAAAGCAAAAGACCTGTATTCTATGATATCACTTATAGGCGTTCTCTAATAACTGACACAAATGAACATATTTCCACAGAGAAAGACACTCACAGACTTAGAAAATAAAACTATGCTCAACTGAAAGGAAAGGTGGGGGAATGGATAAATTAAGATTACTGTTACTATATGTATACAAACACAAATTATATAAATATCTCAAAAATACCGACCATATAGCAAGGGAGGTCTGCGGAACCCTCTGTAACATTTTACATGGGAAGAGGATCTGTACTTGAATAGACATATATAATGTACAAATGAACCAGATTGTGTTCACCTAGGACAAACAATATTCTAAGCTTTACCCAAATTAAAGAAAAAAATTAAAACCAAGAAGAAATAATGAGACATAAACTTATAGGGCTTTCTCCGTGCACATTCCAATGTAATTTACAACCTAAGAACACGACTTCCAGAAAGGCTCTGCTGCCCTACTACCCAGATTTGGGAATGGAGAAATGCTGCCTGCTTCAGGTCACTTCCCACAACAGGAGCTTTAAAACCATTGCTAAAGGTCACTAAATATTCACAAAACTTGCAGTTCGGTAAATGACACCTGCTCTCTAAAAAGAGTCTCAGGTGGAAAATCGACCAAAAAATTCAAAAGAGGGCAACCTTCCAAGAAGACAATATCAAGAGTTATATTGTACTCCCAATTGTTTCCTTTTTTCAACAGAAAAGAAAACGGCGGTGAAAAATGATGAGTTTTACGAATTTTCAAAGCCATGCAAACCCAAATTACAAAACCCTATCAGCTCACAGCAGCCAGTAGGGCCATTAGCATAAATGCTGCAAACAATAAATGCTGAAGCGATTGTGGAGAAATGCGTACCCTCGATTCTGAGGGGGACGTGGTAAGTGCCACTAATGAGAACACAGAGAAGGTACTTTGAAAAGGGAAAAACGATGCTACCAGTCAGTCAATCACACCCACTGCTGGGGCTATCACCTGAGAAAATGAGAATCAAAATTCACAGGCTGGCAATCCTGCACTCCAACAATATTTACCATAGCCAACACTTGGAAGCAATGAAAATGTCCATCAACCGAGGAATGCACAAAGAAGAAGTGGTCCACGAACACAGTGGAAAATTACTCCAATAAAAAATAAAAATTAAATTTAAAAATCCAACAAAAGTAAGGAGACATCAGCTTGTGTGGGTTTGTCCGGGCACACTCCACTCTAATTTATAACCGAGAAACACCACAGGCCGCAAGGGCTTTTCCCTAGTTACCAGGGTGGGGAACATAGAAAGGCTGCTGCCCTCTGGCAGTTACCTGCAAAAGCAGTTTTAAAGCCTGTGCTAATGGTCATTTCATAGGAATAAGTACTGCAGAAGTGTAAATGAAACCTGCCCTCACAATGTCTTCAGGGAGGTAATGGCCAAAACATTTCAAAATGTGACACATACTTTAAGAGAACACTTTGAAGAACTAAGGGGAAATCACAGCTTGAAAAATAAAAAGGACATGCCTTAAAGCTCAATTTCAACGGATTATGAGGCACGTGCGAATTCAACCACAAAGAGGTATCAGGTCACACTTTTCAGAATAACCATCAGCAAGAAAACTACAAACAATAAATGCTGAAGGTGTTGTGGAGAAATGCATACCCTCAACTGCAAGTAGGACATAAGTTGGAAAGGGCCACCAACTAGAATAGAATGGGGGTGCCTTAAAAACGTAAACATTGAGCTACCATATGATCCAGCAGGCCCACTCCTCCACCTATAATCTAAGAAGAGAGAATTGGAAAGACACAGGCAGGCATATCTGCATTGCACAGTATTACAATATCCAAGATATGGAAGTAACCAAAAAGTCCACCAACAGATGGGTGGACAAAGAAGTACTCCTCCATGTACAGATGGAATATTCGCTAGTGAAAAAAATGAAACAATACCATTTGCAGCGCCATAGATGAGTCTAGACGTAATCACGCCACAGGTAGTCAGTGAGAAAGCAAAATACATATATCCTATGATACCACTTTCAGGAGTTACTTAAAAATTGATACCAATGGAGATATTTCCACAGAGAAAGGCAATCACAGTTTCATTAAAAAACTTATGGTTCACCAAATAGAAAGGGATGAGGATTGGATACATTACCATATTGGGGTTAACAGAGATATACAAACCATGTGAAATATATAACCACCAAAGACGTACGGAAGACCAGGAGAAGACTACTCAACATTGTGTCATAACCTACATGGGAAAAGGATGCGAGGAAGAAAAGATACACGTATATGTGTGAAAGACCCACATCTTGCACACCTAGAGCAAACAAACCAATGTAATCAAATCTGCTGGGATAAAAAGTAAAAAGTAAATTACAAATATGAACAAGAAGTAATGAGACATAAATTTAAAGGGCTTTTTCCTGGCCCATTCCATTCTAATTTACAACCTAGAACACCACTTCCATTAAGCCTCTGTTTCCCCAGGTACCAAATTTGGTAAAGAAGAAATGCTGCCACCTTGTGGCCGTGTCCTGCAAGAGCAGCTTTAAACTCACAGCTAATGGTTACTTAACATTCACAAGGACTCAGGGCTGTAAAGACACCTGCCCTAAAAAATTGTGCTGAAGTAGTGAATGGACAAAAAAATTCAAAACAGGCAGATGTTTCAAGAAGAGACTATGAAGAGTTATGTATTACTCACGCTCTTTTAAAAAAAAAGGAAAATGGATACAAGCTCAACCTCAGGGTGTGTTAGACCCATGCAATCTAATCTACGAAAAGTTTCAACTTACACCAGTCGACTGACCATCAGCAAAAAGTATACGAACAATAAATGCTGAAGGGGTTTTAGAGAACTGTGTACCCTCTACCTGCTGGTGAGACGTAAAGGGGTAAGAGCCAATAATGAGAAAAGAAAGGAGCTGTGTTTAAAAGTAAAAATGGAGGTACCATTCAATCCAGCAGGCGCACCATTGGATCTCTCACCTGAGAAGACAAGAATCGAGAAGACACAGGCCGCAAAAGCTGCAGTGCAGCCTTATTCACAATAGCCAAGACAGTGAAGCAATCAAAATGTCCAACAACAGGTGAATGGATAAAGAAGAAGTGGTCCATGTACACAATGGAATATTAGCCATGGAAAACAACGAACCATTGCTCTTTGAGGCACCACAAATGAGTCTGCAGATAATCATGAAAGATGAGGTAAGTTGGAAAGCAAAAGACCTGTATTCTATGATATCACTTATAGGCGTTCTCTAATAACTGACACAAATGAACATATTTCCACAGAGAAAGACACTCACAGACTTAGAAAATAAAACTATGCTCAACTGAAAGGAAAGGTGGGGGAATGGATAAATTAAGATTACTGTTACTATATGTATACAAACACAAATTATATAAATATCTCAAAAATACCGACCATATAGCAAGGGAGGTCTGCGGAACCCTCTGTAACATTTTACATGGGAAGAGGATCTGTACTTGAATAGACATATATAATGTACAAATGAACCAGATTGTGTTCACCTAGGACAAACAATATTCTAAGCTTTACCCAAATTAAAGAAAAAAATTAAAACCAAGAAGAAATAATGAGACATAAACTTATAGGGCTTTCTCCGTGCACATTCCAATGTAATTTACAACCTAAGAACACGACTTCCAGAAAGGCTCTGCTGCCCTACTACCCAGATTTGGGAATGGAGAAATGCTGCCTGCTTCAGGTCACTTCCCACAACAGGAGCTTTAAAACCATTGCTAAAGGTCACTAAATATTCACAAAACTTGCAGTTCGGTAAATGACACCTGCTCTCTAAAAAGAGTCTCAGGTGGAAAATCGACCAAAAAATTCAAAAGAGGGCAACCTTCCAAGAAGACAATATCAAGAGTTATATTTTACTCCCAATTGTTTCCTTTTTTCAACAGAAAAGAAAACGGCGGTGAAAAATGATGAGTTTTACGAATTTTCAAAGCCATGCAAACCCAAATTACAAAACCCTATCAGCTCACAGCAGCCAGTAGCGCCATTAGCATAAATGCTGCAAACAATAAATGCTGAAGCGATTGTGGAGAAATGCGTACCCTCGATTCTGAGGGGGACGTGGTAAGTGCCACTAATGAGAACACAAAGAAGGTACTTTGAAAAGGGAAAAACGATGCTACCAGTCAGTCAATCACACCCACTGCTGGGGCTATCACCTGAGAAAATGAGAATCAAAATTCACAGGCTGGCAATCCTGCACTCCAACAATATTTACCATAGCCAACACTTGGAAGCAATGAAAATGTCCATCAACCGAGGAATGCACAAAGAAGAAGTGGTCCACGAACACAGTGGAAAATTACTCCAACAAAAAATAAAAATTAAATTTAAAAATCCAACAAAACTAAGGAGACATCAGCTTGTGTGGGTTTGTCCGGGCACACTCCACTCTAATTTATAACCGAGAAACACCACAGGCCGCAAGGGCTTTTCCCTAGTTACCAGGGTGGGGAACATAGAAAGGCTGCTGCCCTCTGGCAGTTACCTGCAAAAGCAGTTTTAAAGCCTGTGCTAATGGTCATTTCATAGGAATAAGTACTGCAGAAGTGTAAATGAAACCTGCCCTCACAATGTCTTCAGGGAGGTAATGGCCAAAACATTTCAAAATGTGACACATACTTTAAGAGAACACTTTGAAGAACTAAGGGGAAATCACAGCTTGAAAAATAAAAAGGACATGCCTTAAAGCTCAATTTCAACGGATTATGAGGCACGTGCGAATTCAACCACAAAGAGGTATCAGGTCACACTTTTCAGAATAACCATCAGCAAGAAAACTACAAACAATAAATGCTGAAGGTGTTGTGGAGAAATGCATACCCTCAACTGCAAGTAGGACATAAGTTGGAAAGGGCCACCAACTAGAACAGAATGGGGGTGCCTTAAAAACGTAAACATTGAGCTACCATATGATCCAGCAGGCCCACTCCTCCACCTATAATCTAAGAAGAGAGAATTGGAAAGACACAGGCAGGCAAATCTGCATTGCACAGTATTACAATATCCAAGATATGGAAGTAACCAAAAAGTCCACCAACAGATGGGTGGACAAAGAAGTACTCCTCCATGTACAGATGGAATATTCGCTAGTGAAAAAAATGAAACAATACCATTTGCAGCGCCATAGATGAGTCTAGACGTAATCACGCCACGGGTAGTCAGTGAGAAAGCAAAATACATATATCCTATGATACCACTTTCAGGAGTTACTTAAAAATTGATACCAATGGAGATATTTCCACAGAGAAAGGCAATCACAGTTTCATTAAAAAACTTATGGTTCACCAAATAGAAAGGGATGAGGATTGGATACATTACCATATTGGGGTTAACAGAGATATACAAACCATGTGAAATATATAACCACCAAAGACGTACGGAAGACCAGGAGAAGACTACTCAACATTGTGTCATAACCTACATGGGAAAAGGATGCGAGGAAGAAAAGATACACGTATATGTGTGAAAGACCCACATCTTGCACACCTAGAGCAAACAAACCAATGTAATCAAATCTGCTGGGATAAAAAGTAAAAAGTAAATTACAAATATGAACAAGAAGTAATGAGACATAAATTTAAAGGGCTTTTTCCTGGCCCATTCCATTCTAATTTACAACCTAGAACACCACTTCCATTAAGCCTCTGTTTCCCCAGGTACCAAATTTGGTAAAGAAGAAATGCTGCCACCTTGTGGCCGTGTCCTGCAAGAGCAGCTTTAAACTCACAGCTAATGGTTACTTAACATTCACAAGGACTCAGGGCTGTAAAGACACCTGCCCTAAAAAATTGTGCTGAAGTAGTGAATGGACAAAAAAATTCAAAACAGGCAGATGTTTCAAGAAGAGACTATGAAGAGTTATGTATTACTCACGCTCTTTTAAAAAAAAAGGAAAATGGATACAAGCTCAACCTCAGGGTGTGTTAGACCCATGCAATCTAATCTACGAAAAGTTTCAACTTACACCAGTCGACTGACCATCAGCAAAAAGTATACGAACAATAAATGCTGAAGGGGTTTTAGAGAACTGTGTACCCTCTACCTGCTGGTGAGACGTAAAGGGGTAAGAGCCAATAATGAGAAAAGAAAGGAGCTGTGTTTAAAAGTAAAAATGGAGGTACCATTCAATCCAGCAGGCGCACCATTGGATCTCTCACCTGAGAAGACAAGAATCGAGAAGACACAGGCCGCAAAAGCTGCAGTGCAGCCTTATTCACAATAGCCAAGACAGTGAAGCAATCAAAATGTCCAACAACAGGTGAATGGATAAAGAAGAAGTGGTCCATGTACACAATGGAATATTAGCCATGGAAAACAACGAACCATTGCTCTTTGAGGCACCACAAATGAGTCTGCAGATAATCATGAAAGATGAGGTAAGTTGGAAAGCAAAAGACCTGTATTCTATGATATCACTTATAGGCGTTCTCTAATAACTGACACAAATGAACATATTTCCACAGAGAAAGACACTCACAGACTTAGAAAATAAAACTATGCTCAACTGAAAGGAAAGGTGGGGGAATGGATAAATTAAGATTACTGTTACTATATGTATACAAACACAAATTATATAAATATCTCAAAAATACCGACCATATAGCAAGGGAGGTCTGCGGAACCCTCTGTAACATTTTACATGGGAAGAGGATCTGTACTTGAATAGACATATATAATGTACAAATGAACCAGATTGTGTTCACCTAGGACAAACAATATTCTAAGCTTTACCCAAATTAAAGAAAAAAATTAAAACCAAGAAGAAATAATGAGACATAAACTTATAGGGCTTTCTCCGTGCACATTCCAATGTAATTTACAACCTAAGAACACGACTTCCAGAAAGGCTCTGCTGCCCTACTACCCAGATTTGGGAATGGAGAAATGCTGCCTGCTTCAGGTCACTTCCCACAACAGGAGCTTTAAAACCATTGCTAAAGGTCACTAAATATTCACAAAACTTGCAGTTCGGTAAATGACACCTGCTCTCTAAAAAGAGTCTCAGGTGGAAAATCGACCAAAAAATTCAAAAGAGGGCAACATTCCAAGAAGACAATATCAAGAGTTATATTTTACTCCCAATTGTTTCCTTTTTTCAACAGAAAAGAAAACGGCGGTGAAAAATGATGAGTTTTACGAATTTTCAAAGCCATGCAAACCCAAATTACAAAACCCTATCAGCTCACAGCAGCCAGTAGGGCCATTAGCATAAATGCTGCAAACAATAAATGCTGAAGCGATTGTGGAGAAATGCGTACCCTCGATTCTGAGGGGGACGTGGTAAGTGCCACTAATGAGAACACAAAGAAGGTACTTTGAAAAGGGAAAAACGATGCTACCAGTCAGTCAATCACACCCACTGCTGGGGCTATCACCTGAGAAAATGGAATCAAAATTCACAGGCTGGCAATCCTGCACTCCAACAATATTTACCATAGCCAACACTTGGAAGCAATGAAAATGTCCATCAACCGAGGAATGCACAAAGAAGAAGTGGTCCACGAACACAGTGGAAAATTACTCCAATAAAAAATAAAAATTAAATTTAAAAATCCAACAAAACTAAGGAGACATCAGCTTGTGTGGGTTTGTCCGGGCACACTCCACTCTAATTTATAACCGAGAAACACCACAGGCCGCAAGGGCTTTTCCCTAGTTACCAGGGTGGGGAACATAGAAAGGCTGCTGCCCTCTGGCAGTTACCTGCAAAAGCAGTTTTAAAGCCTGTGCTAATGGTCATTTCATAGGAATAAGTACTGCAGAAGTGTAAATGAAACCTGCCCTCACAATGTCTTCAGGGAGGTAATGGCCAAAACATTTCAAAATGTGACACATACTTTAAGAGAACACTTTGAAGAACTAAGGGGAAATCACAGCTTGAAAAATAAAAAGGACATGCCTTAAAGCTCAATTTCAACGGATTATGAGGCACGTGCGAATTCAACCACAAAGAGGTATCAGGTCACACTTTTCAGAATAACCATCAGCAAGAAAACTACAAACAATAAATGCTGAAGGTGTTGTGGAGAAATGCATACCCTCAACTGCAAGTAGGACATAAGTTGGAAAGGGCCACCAACTAGAACAGAATGGGGGTGCCTTAAAAACGTAAACATTGAGCTACCATATGATCCAGCAGGCCCACTCCTCCACCTATAATCTAAGAAGAGAGAATTGGAAAGACACAGGCAGGCAAATCTGCATTGCACAGTATTACAATATCCAAGATATGGAAGTAACCAAAAAGTCCACCAACAGATGTGTGGACAAAGAAGTACTCCTCCATGTACAGATGGAATATTCGCTAGTGAAAAAAATGAAACAATACCATTTGCAGCGCCATAGATGAGTCTAGACGTAATCACGCCACAGGTAGTCAGTGAGAAAGCAAAATACATATATCCTATGATACCACTTTCAGGAGTTACTTAAAAATTGATACCAATGGAGATATTTCCACAGAGAAAGGTAATCACAGTTTCATTAAAAAACTTATGGTTCACCAAATAGAAAGGGATGAGGATTGGATACATTACCATATTGGGGTTAACAGAGATATACAAACCATGTGAAATATATAACCACCAAAGACGTACGGAAGACCAGGAGAAGACTACTCAACATTGTGTCATAACCTACATGGGAAAAGGATGCGAGGAAGAAAAGATACACGTATATGTGTGAAAGACCCACATCTTGCACACCTAGAGCAAACAAACCAATGTAATCAAATCTGCTGGGATAAAAAGTAAAAAGTAAATTACAAATATGAACAAGAAGTAATGAGACATAAATTTAAAGGGCTTTTTCCTGGCCCATTCCATTCTAATTTACAACCTAGAACACCACTTCCATTAAGCCTCTGTTTCCCCAGGTACCAAATTTGGAAAAGAAGAAATGCTGCCACCTTGTGGCCGTGTCCTGCAAGAGCAGCTTTAAACTCACAGCTAATGGTTACTTAACATTCACAAGGACTCAGGGCTGTAAAGACACCTGCCCTAAAAAATTGTGCTGAAGTAGTGAATGGACAAAAAAATTCAAAACAGGCAGATGTTTCAAGAAGAGACTATGAAGAGTTATGTATTACTCACGCTCTTTTAAAAAAAAAGGAAAATGGATACAAGCTCAACCTCAGGGTGTGTTAGACCCATGCAATCTAATCTACGAAAAGTTTCAACTTACACCAGTCGACTGACCATCAGCAAAAAGTATACGAACAATAAATGCTGAAGGGGTTTTAGAGAACTGTGTACCCTCTACCTGCTGGTGAGACGTAAAGGGGTAAGAGCCAATAATGAGAAAAGAAAGGAGCTGTGTTTAAAAGTAAAAATGGAGGTACCATTCAATCCAGCAGGCGCACCATTGGATCTCTCACCTGAGAAGACAAGAATCGAGAAGACACAGGCCGCAAAAGCTGCAGTGCAGCCTTATTCACAATAGCCAAGACAGTGAAGCAATCAAAATGTCCAACAACAGGTGAATGGATAAAGAAGAAGTGGTCCATGTACACAATGGAATATTAGCCATGGAAAACAACGAACCATTGCTCTTTGAGGCACCACAAATGAGTCTGCAGATAATCATGAAAGATGAGGTAAGTTGGAAAGCAAAAGACCTGTATTCTATGATATCACTTATAGGCGTTCTCTAATAACTGACACAAATGAACATATTTCCACAGAGAAAGACACTCACAGACTTAGAAAATAAAACTATGCTCAACTGAAAGGAAAGGTGGGGGAATGGATAAATTAAGATTACTGTTACTATATGTATACAAACACAAATTATATAAATATCTCAAAAATACCGACCATATAGCAAGGGAGGTCTGCGGAA
Organism: Balaenoptera physalus; assembly: GCF_965194825.1. Lineage (NCBI taxonomy): Eukaryota > Metazoa > Chordata > Mammalia > Artiodactyla > Balaenopteridae > Balaenoptera > Balaenoptera physalus. Next base: position 106,456 of record NW_028125238.1, read on the forward strand.
CCCTCTGTAACATTTTACATGGGAAGAGGATCTGTACTTGAATAGACATATATAATGTACAAATGAACCAGATTGTGTTCACCTAGGACAAACAATATTCTAAGCTTTACCCAAATTAAAGAAAAAAATTAAAACCAAGAAGAAATAATGAGACATAAACTTATAGGGCTTTCTCCGTGCACATTCCAATGTAATTTACAACCTAAGAACACGACTTCCAGAAAGGCTCTGCTGCCCTACTACCCAGATTTGGGAATGGAGAAATGCTGCCTGCTTCAGGTCACTTCCCACAACAGGAGCTTTAAAACCATTGCTAAAGGTCACTAAATATTCACAAAACTTGCAGTTCGGTAAATGACACCTGCTCTCTAAAAAGAGTCTCAGGTGGAAAATCGACCAAAAAATTCAAAAGAGGGCAACCTTCCAAGAAGACAATATCAAGAGTTATATTGTACTCCCAATTGTTTCCTTTTTTCAACAGAAAAGAAAACGGCGGTGAAAAATGATGAGTTTTACGAATTTTCAAAGCCATGCAAACCCAAATTACAAAACCCTATCAGCTCACAGCAGCCAGTAGGGCCATTAGCATAAATGCTGCAAACAATAAATGCTGAAGCGATTGTGGAGAAATGCGTACCCTCGATTCTGAGGGGGACGTGGTAAGTGCCACTAATGAGAACACAAAGAAGGTACTTTGAAAAGGGAAAAACGATGCTACCAGTCAGTCAATCACACCCACTGCTGGGGCTATCACCTGAGAAAATGAGAATCAAAATTCACAGGCTGGCAATCCTGCACTCCAACAATATTTACCATAGCCAACACTTGGAAGCAATGAAAATGTCCATCAACCGAGGAATGCACAAAGAAGAAGTGGTCCACGAACACAGTGGAAAATTACTCCAATAAAAAATAAAAATTAAATTTAAAAATCCAACAAAAGTAAGGAGACATCAGCTTGTGTGGGTTTGTCCGGGCACACTCCACTCTAATTTATAACCGAGAAACACCACAGGCCGCAAGGGCTTTTCCCTAGTTACCAGGGTGGGGAACATAGAAAGGCTGCTGCCCTCTGGCAGTTACCTGCAAAAGCAGTTTTAAAGCCTGTGCTAAGGGTCATTTCATAGGAATAAGTACTGCAGAAGTGTAAATGAAACCTGCCCTCACAATGTCTTCAGGGAGGTAATGGCCAAAACATTTCAAAATGTGACACATACTTTAAGAGAACACTTTGAAGAACTAAGGGGAAATCACAGCTTGAAAAATAAAAAGGACATGCCTTAAAGCTCAATTTCAACGGATTATGAGGCACGTGCGAATTCAACCACAAAGAGGTATCAGGTCACACTTTTCAGAATAACCATCAGCAAGAAAACTACAGACAATAAATGCTGAAGGTGTTGTGGAGAAATGCATACCCTCAACTGCAAGTAGGACATAAGTTGGAAAGGGCCACCAACTAGAACAGAATGGGGGTGCCTTAAAAACGTAAACATTGAGCTACCATATGATCCAGCAGGCCCACTCCTCCACCTATAATCTAAGAAGAGAGAATTGGAAAGACACAGGCAGGCATATCTGCATTGCACAGTATTACAATATCCAAGATATGGAAGTAACCAAAAAGTCCACCAACAGATGGGTGGACAAAGAAGTACTCCTCCATGTACAGATGGAATATTCGCTAGTGAAAAAAATGAAACAATACCATTTGCAGCGCCATAGATGAGTCTAGACGTAATCACGCCACAGGTAGTCAGTGAGAAAGCAAAATACATATATCCTATGATACCACTTTCAGGAGTTACTTAAAAATTGATACCAATGGAGATATTTCCACAGAGAAAGGCAATCACAGTTTCATTAAAAAACTTATGGTTCACCAAATAGAAAGGGATGAGGATTGGATACATTACCATATTGGGGTTAACAGAGATATACAAACCATGTGAAATATATAACCACCAAAGACGTACGGAAGACCAGGAGAAGACTACTCAACATTGTGTCATAACCTACATGGGAAAAGGATGCGAGGAAGAAAAGATACACGTATATGTGTGAAAGACCCACATCTTGCACACCTAGAGCAAACAAACCAATGTAATCAAATCTGCTGGGATAAAAAGTAAAAAGTAAATTACAAATATGAACAAGAAGTAATGAGACATAAATTTAAAGGGCTTTTTCCTGGCCCATTCCATTCTAATTTACAACCTAGAACACCACTTCCATTAAGCCTCTGTTTCCCCAGGTACCAAATTTGGTAAAGAAGAAATGCTGCCACCTTGTGGCCGTGTCCTGCAAGAGCAGCTTTAAACTCACAGCTAATGGTTACTTAACATTCACAAGGACTCAGGGCTGTAAAGGACACCTGCCCTAAAAAATTGTGCTGAAGTAGTGAATGGACAAAAAAATTCAAAACAGGCAGATGTTTCAAGAAGAGACTATGAAGAGTTATGTATTACTCACGCTCTTTTAAAAAAAAAAAGAAAATGGATACAAGCTCAACCTCAGGGTGTGTTAGACCCATGCAATCTAATCTACAAAAAGTTTCAACTTACACCAGTCGACTGACCATCAGCAAAAAGTATACGAACAATAAATGCTGAAGGGGTTTTAGAGAACTGTGTACCCTCTACCTGCTGGTGAGACGTAAAGGGGTAACAGCCAATAATGAGAAAAGAAAGGAGCTGTGTTTAAAAGTAAAAATGGAGGTACCATTCAATCCAGCAGGCGCACCATTGGATCTCTCACCTGAGAAGAAAAGAATCGAGAAGACACAGGCCGCAAAAGCTGCAGTGCAGCCTTATTCACAATAGCCAAGACAGTGAAGCAATCAAAATGTCCAACAACAGGTGAATGGATAAAGGAGAAGTGGTCCATGTACACAATGGAATATTAGCCATGGAAAACAACGAACCATTGCTCTTTGAGGCACCACAAATGAGTCTGCAGATAATCATGAAAGATGAGGTAAGTTGGAAAGCAAAAGACCTGTATTCTATGATATCACTTATAGGCGTTCTCTAATAACTGACACAAATGAACATATTTCCACAGAGAAAGACACTCACAGACTTAGAAAATAAAACTATGCTCAACTAAAAGGAAAGGTGGGGGAATGGATAAATTAAGATTACTGTTACTATATGTATACAAACACAAATTATATAAATATCTCAAAAATACCGACCATATAGCAAGGGAGGTCTGCGGAACCCTCTGTAACATTTACATGGGAAGAGGATCTGTACTTCTATAGACATATATAATGTACAAATGAACCAGATTGTGTTCACCTAGGACAAACAATATTCTAAGCTTTACCCAACTAAAAAAAAAAAATTAAAACCAAGAAGAAATAATGAGACATAAACTTATAGGGCTTTCTCCGTGCACATTCCAATATAATTTACAACCTAGGAACACGACTTCCAGAAAGGCTCTGCTGCCCTACTACCCAGATTTGGGAATGGAGAAATGCTGCCTGCTTCAGGTCACTTCCCACAACAGGAGCTTTAAAACCATTGCTAAAGGTCACTAAATATTCACAAAACTTGCAGTTCGGTAAATGACACCTGCTCTCTAAAAAGAGTCTCAGGTGGAAAATCGACCAAAAAATTCAAAAGAGGGCAACCTTCCAAGAAGACAATATCAAGAGTTATATTGTACTCCCAATTGTTTCCTTTTTTCAACAGAAAAGAAAACGGCGGTGAAAAATGATGAGTTTTACGAATTTTCAAAGCCATGCAAACCCAAATTACAAAACCCTACCAGCTCACAGCAGCCAGCAGGGCCATTAGCATAAATGCTGCAAACAATAGATACTGAAGCGATTGTGGAGAAATGTGTACCCTCGATTCTAAGGGGGACGTGGTAAGTTCCACTAATGAAAACACAAAGAAGGTGCTTTGAAAAGGGAAAAACGATGCTACCAGTCAGTCAATCACACCCACTGCTGGGGCTATCACCTGAGAAAATGAGAATCAAAAAGTCACAGGCTGGCAATCCTGCACTCCAACAATATTTACCATAGCCAACACTTGGAAGCAATGAAAATGTCCATCAACCGAGGAATGCACAAAGAAGAAGTGGTCCACGTACACAGTGGAAAATTACTCCAATAAAAAATAAAAATTAAATTTAAAAATCCAACAAAACTAAGGAGACATCAGCTTGTGTGGGTTTGTCCGGGCACACTCCACTCTAATTTATAACCGAGAAACACCACAGGCCGCAAGGGCTTTTCCCTAGTTACCAGGGTGGGGAACATAGAAAGGCTGCTGCCCTCTGGCAGTTACCTGCAAAAGCAGTTTTAAAGCCTGTGCTAATGGTCATTTCATAGGAATAAGTACTGCAGAAGTGTAAATGAAACCTGCCCTCAAAATGTCTTCAGGGAGGTAATGGCCAAAACATTTCAAAATGTGACACATACTTTAAGAGAACACTTTGAAGAACTAAGGGGAAATCACAGCTTGAAAAATAAAAAGGACATGCCTTAAAGCTCAATTTCAACGGATTATGAGGCACGTGCGAATTCAACCACAAAGAGGTATCAGGTCACACTTTTCAGAATAACCATCAGCAAGAAAACTACAAACAATAAATGCTGAAGGTGTTGTGGAGAAATGCATACCCTCAACTGCAAGTAGGACATAAGTTGGAAAGGGCCACCAACTAGAACAGAATGGGGGTGCCTTAAAAACGTAAACATTGAGCTACCATATGATCCAGCAGGCCCACTCCTCCACCTATAATCTAAGAAGAGAGAATTGGAAAGACACAGGCAGGCAAATCTGCATTGCACAGTATTACAATATCCAAGATATGGAAGTAACCAAAAAGTCCACCAACAGATGGGTGGACAAAGAAGTACTCCTCCATGTACAGATGGAATATTCGCTAGTGAAAAAAATGAAACAATACCATTTGCAGCGCCATAGATGAGTCTAGACGTAATCACGCCACAGGTAGTCAGTGAGAAAGCAAAATACATATATCCTATGATATCACTTTCAGGAGTTACTTAAAAATTGATACCAATGAAGATATTTCCACAGAGAAAGGCAATCACAGTTTCATTAAAAAACTTATGGTTCACCAAATAGAAAGGGATGAGGATTGGATACATTACCATATTGGGGTTAACAGAGATATACAAACCATGTGAAATATATAACCACCAAAGACGTACGGAAGACCAGGAGAAGACTACTCAACATTGTGTCATAACCTACATGGGAAAAGGATGCGAGGAAGAAAAGATACACGTATATGTGTGAAAGACCCACATCTTGCACACCTAGAGCAAACAAACCAATGTAATCAAATCTGCTGGGATAAAAAATAAAAAGTAAATTACAAATATGAACAAGAAGTAATGAGACATAAACTTAAAGGGCTTTTTCCTGGCCCATTCCATTCTAATTTACAACCTAGAACACCACTTCCATTAAGCCTCTGTTTCCCCAGGTACCAAATTTGGTAAAGAAGAAATGCTGCCACCTTGTGGCCGTGTCCTGCAAGAGCAGCTTTAAACTCACAGCTAATGGTTACTTAACATTCACAAGGACTCAGGGCTGTAAAGGACACCTGCCCTAAAAAATTGTGCTGAAGTAGTGAATGGACAAAAAAATTCAAAACAGGCAGATGTTTCAAGAAGAGACTATGAAGAGTTATGTATTACTCACGCTCTTTTAAAAAAAAAGGAAAATGGATACAAGCTCAACCTCAGGGTGTGTTAGACCCATGCAATCTAATCTACGAAAAGTTTCAACTTACACCAGTCGACTGACCATCAGCAAAAAGTATACGAACAATAAATGCTGAAGGGGTTTTAGAGCACTGTGTACCCTCTACCTGCTGGTGAGACGTAAAGGGGTAACAGCCAATAATGAGAAAAGAAAGGAGCTGTGTTTAAAAGTAAAAATGGAGGTACCATTCAATCCAGCAGGCGCACCATTGGATCTCTCACCTGAGAAGACAAGAATCGAGAAGACACAGGCCGCAAAAGCTGCAGTGCAGCCTTATTCACAATAGCCAAGACAGTGAAGCAATCAAAATGTCCAACAACAGGTGAATGGATAAAGAAGAAGTGGTCCATGTACACAATGGAATATTAGCCATGGAAAACAACGAACCATTGCTCTTTGAGGCACCACAAATGAGTCTGCAGATAATCATGAAAGATGAGGTAAGTTGGAAAGCAAAAGACCTGTATTCTATGATATCACTTATAGGCGTTATCTAATAACTGACACAAATGAACATATTTCCACAGAGAAAGACACTCACAGACTTAGAAAATAAAACTATGCTCAACTAAAAGGAAAGGTGGGGGAATGGATAAATTAAGATTACTGTTACTATATGTATACAAACACAAATTATATAAATATCTCAAAAATACCGACCATATAGCAAGGGAGGTCTGCGGAACCCTCTGTAACATTTTACATGGGAAGAGGATCTGTACTTGAATAGACATATATAATGTACAAATGAACCAGATTGTGTTCACCTAGGACAAACAATATTCTAAGCTTTACCCCAATTAAAAAAAAAAAATTAAAACCAAGAAGAAATAATGAGACATAAACTTATAGGGCTTTCTCCGTGCACATTCCAATGTAATTTACAACCTAGGAACACGACTTCCAGAAAGGCTCTGCTGCCCTACTACCCAGATTTGGGAATGGAGAAATGCTGCCTGCTTCAGGTCACTTCCCACAACAGAAGCTTTAAAACCATTGCTAAAGGTCACTAAATATTCACAAAACTTGCAGTTCGGTAAATGACACCTGCTCTCTAAAAAGAGTCTCAGGTGGAAAATCGACCAAAAAATTCAAAAGAGGGCAACCTTCCAAGAAGACAATATCAAGAGTTATATTGTACTCCCAATTGTTTCCTTTTTTCAACAGAAAAGAAAACGGCGGTGAAAAATGATGAGTTTTACGAATTTTCAAAGCCATGCAAACCCAAATTACAAAACCCTACCAGCTCACAGCAGCCAGCAGGGCCATTAGCATAAATGCTGCAAACAATAGATACTGAAGCGATTGTGGAGAAATGTGTACCCTCGATTCTAAGGGGGACGTGGTAAGTGCCACTAATGAAAACACAAAGAAGGTGCTTTGAAAAGGGAAAAACGATGCTACCAGTCAGTCAATCACACCCACTGCTGGGGCTATCACCTGAGAAAATGAGAATCAAAAAGTCACAGGCTGGCAATCCTGCACTCCAACAATATTTACCATAGCCAACACTTGGAAGCAATGAAAATGTCCATCAACCGAGGAATGCACAAAGAAGAAGTGGTCCACGAACACAGTGGAAAATTACTCCAATAAAAAATAAAAATTAAATTTAAAAATCCAACAAAACTAAGGAGACATCAGCTTGTGTGGGTTTGTCCGGGCACACTCCACTCTAATTTATAACCGAGAAACACCACAGGCCGCAAGGGCTTTTCCCTAGTTACCAGGGTGGGGAACATAGAAAGGCTGCTGCCCTCTGGCAGTTACCTGCAAAAGCAGTTTTAAAGCCTGTGCTAATGGTCATTTCATAGGAATAAGTACTGCAGAAGTGTAAATGAAACGTGCCCTCAAAATGTCTTCAGGGAGGTAATGGCCAAAACATTTCAAAATGTGACACATACTTTAAGAGAACACTTTGAAGAACTAAGGGGAAATCACAGCTTGAAAAATAAAAAGGACATGCCTTAAAGCTCAATTTCAACGGATTATGAGGCACATGCGAATTCAACCACAAAGAGGTATCAGGTCACACTTTTCAGAATAACCATCAGCAAGAAAACTACAAACAATAAATGCTGAAGGTGTTGTGGAGAAATGCATACCCTCAACTGCAAGTAGGACATAAGTTGGAAAGGGCCACCAACTAGAACAGAATGGGGGTGCCTTAAAAACGTAAACATTGAGCTACCATATGATCCAGCAGGCCCACTCCTCCACCTATAATCTAAGAAGAGAGAATTGGAAAGACACAGGCAGGCAAATCTGCATTGCACAGTATTACAATATCCAAGATATGGAAGTAACCAAAAAGTCCACCAACAGATGGGTGGACAAAGAAGTACTCCTCCATGTACAGATGGAATATTCGCTAGTGAAAAAAATGAAACAATACCATTTGCAGCGCCATAGATGAGTCTAGACGTAATCACGCCACAGGTAGTCAGTGAGAAAGCAAAATACATATATCCTATGATATCACTTTCAGGAGTTACTTAAAAATTGATACCAATGAAGATATTTCCACAGAGAAAGGCAATCACAGTTTCATTAAAAAACTTATGGTTCACCAAATAGAAAGGGATGAGGATTGGATAGATTACCATATTGGGGTTAACAGAGATATACAAACCATGTGAAATATATAACCACCAAAGACGTACGGAAGACCAGGAGAAGACTACTCAACATTGTGTCATAACCTACATGGGAAAAGGATGCGAGGAAGAAAAGATACACGTATATGTGTGAAAGACCCACATCTTGCACACCTAGAGCAAACAAACCAATGTAATCAAATCTGCTGGGATAAAAAGTAAAAAGTAAATTACAAATATGAACAAGAAGTAATGAGACATAAATTTAAAGGGCTTTTTCCTGGCCCATTCCATTCTAATTTACAACCTAGAACACCACTTCCATTAAGCCTCTGTTTCCCCAGGTACCAAATTTGGTAAAGAAGAAATGCTGCCACCTTGTGGCCGTGTCCTGCAAGAGCAGCTTTAAACTCACAGCTAATGGTTACTTAACATTCACAAGGACTCAGGGCTGTAAAGGACACCTGCCCTAAAAAATTGTGCTGAAGTAGTGAATGGACAAAAAAATTCAAAACAGGCAGATGTTTCAAGAAGAGACTATGAAGAGTTATGTATTACTCACGCTCTTTTAAAAAAAAAGGAAAATGGATACAAGCTCAACCTCAGGGTGTGTTAGACCCATGCAATCTAATCTACGAAAAGTTTCAACTTACACCAGTCGACTGACCATCAGCAAAAAGTATACGAACAATAAATGCTGAAGGGGTTTTAGAGCACTGTGTACCCTCTACCTGCTGGTGAGACGTAAAGGGGTAACAGCCAATAATGAGAAAAGAAAGGAGCTGTGTTTAAAAGTAAAAATGGAGGTACCATTCAATCCAGCAGGCGCACCATTGGATCTCTCACCTGAGAAGACAAGAATCGAGAAGACACAGGCCGCAAAAGCTGCAGTGCAGCCTTATTAACAATAGCCAGGACAGTGAAGCAATCAAAATGTCCAACAACAGGTGAATGGATAAAGAAGAAGTGGTCCATGTACACAATGGAATATTAGCCATGGAAAACAACGAACCATTGCTCTTTGAGGCACCACAAATGAGTCTGCAGATAATCATGAAAGATGAGGTAAGTTGGAAAGCAAAAGACCTGTATTCTATGATATCACTTATAGGCGTTCTCTAATAACTGACACAAATGAACATATTTCCACAGAGAAAGACACTCACAGACTTAGAAAATAAAACTATGCTCAACTAAAAGGAAAGGTGGGGGAATGGATAAATTAAGATTACTGTTACTATATGTATACAAACACAAATTATATAAATATCTCAAAAATACCGACCATATAGCAAGGGAGGTCTGCGGAACCCTCTGTAACATTTTACATGGGAAGAGGATCTGTACTTGAATAGACATATATAATGTACAAATGAACCAGATTGTGTTCACCTAGGACAAACAATATTCTAAGCTTTACCCCAATTTAAAAAAAAAAATTAAAACCAAGAAGAAATAATGAGACATAAACTTATAGGGCTTTCTCCGTGCACATTCCAATGTAATTTACAACCTAGGAACACGACTTCCAGAAAGGCTCTGCTGCCCTACTACCCAGATTTGGGAATGGAGAAATGCTGCCTGCTTCAGGTCACTTCCCACAACAGGAGCTTTAAAACCATTGCTAAAGGTCACTAAATATTCACAAAACTTGCAGTTCGGTAAATGACACCTGCTCTCTATAAAGAGTCTCAGGTGGAAAATCGACCAAAAAATTCAAAAGAGGGCAACCTTCCAAGAAGACAATATCAAGAGTTATATTGTACTCCCAATTGTTTCCTTTTTTCAACAGAAAAGAAAACGGCGGTGAAAAATGATGAGTTTTACGAATTTTCAAAGCCATGCAAACCCAAATTACAAAACCCTATCAGCTCACAGCAGCCAGCAGGGCCATTAGCATAAATGCTGCAAACAATAGATACTGAAGCGATTGTTCAGAAATGTGTACCCTCGATTCTAAGGGGGACGTGGTAAGTGCCACTAATGAGAACACAAAGAAGGTGCTTTGAAAAGGGAAAAACGATGCTACCAGTCAGTCAATCACACCCACTGCTGGGGCTATCACCTGAGAAAATGAGAATCAAAAAGTCACAGGCTGGCAATCCTGCACTCCAACAATATTTACCATAGCCAACACTTGGAAGCAATGAAAATGTCCATCAACCGAGGAATGCACAAAGAAGAAGTGGTCCACGAACACAGTGGAAAATTACTCCAATAAAAAATAAAAATTAAATTTAAAAATCCAACAAAACTAAGGAGACATCAGCTTGTGTGGGTTTGTCCGGGCACACTCCACTCTAATTTATAACCGAGAAACACCACAGGCCGCAAGGGCTTTTCCCTAGTTACCAGGGTGGGGAACATAGAAAGGCTGCTGCCCTCTGGCAGTTACCTGCAAAAGCAGTTTTAAAGCCTGTGCTAATGGTCATTTCATAGGAATAAGTACTGCAGAAGTGTAAATGAAACCTGCCGTCAAAATGTCTTCAGGGAGGTAATGGCCAAAACATTTCAAAATGTGACACATACTTTAAGAGAACACTTTGAAGAACTAAGGGGAAATCACAGCTTGAAAAATAAAAAGGACATGCCTTAAAGCTCAATTTCAATGGATTATGAGGCACGTGCGAATTCAACCACAAAGAGGTATCAGGTCACACTTTTCAGAATAACCATCAGCAAGAAAACTACAAACAATAAATGCTGAAGGTGTTGTGGAGAAATGCATACCCTCAACTGCAAGTAGGACATAAGTTGGAAAGGGCCACCAACTAGAACAGAATGGGGGCGCCTTAAAAACGTAAACATTGAGCTACCATATGATCCAGCAGGCCCACTCCTCCACCTATAATCTAAGAAGAGAGAATTGGAAAGACACAGGCAGGCAAATCTGCATTGCACAGTATTACAATATCCAAGATATGGAAGTAACCAAAAAGTCCACCAACAGATGGGTGGACAAAGAAGTACTCCTCCATGTACAGATGGAATATTCGCTAGTGAAAAAAATGAAACAATACCATTTGCAGCGCCATAGATGAGTCTAGACGTAATCACGCCACGTGTAGTCAGTGAGAAAGCAAAATACATATATCCTATGATATCACTTTCAGGAGTTACTTAAAAATTGATACCAATGAAGATATTTCCACAGAGAAAGGCAATCACAGTTTCATTAAAAAACTTATGGTTCACCAAATAGAAAGGGATGAGGATTGGATAGATTACCATATTGGGGTTAACAGAGATATACAAACCATGTGAAATATATAACCACCAAAGACGTACGGAAGACCAGGAGAAGACTACTCAACATTGTGTCATAACCTACATGGGAAAAGGATGCGAGGAAGAAAAGATACACGTATATGTGTGAAAGACCCACATCTTGCACACCTAGAGCAAACAAACCAATGTAATCAAATCTGCTGGGATAAAAAATAAAAAGTAAATTACAAATATGAACAAGAAGTAATGAGACATAAACTTAAAGGGCTTTTTCCTGGCCCATTCCATTCTAATTTACAACCTAGAACACCACTTCCATTAAGCCTCTGTTTCCCCAGGTACCAAATTTGGTAAAGAAGAAATGCTGCCACCTTGTGGCCGTGTCCTGCAAGAGCAGCTTTAAACTCACAGCTAATGGTTACTTAACATTCACAAGGACTCAGGGCTGTAAAGGACACCTGCCCTAAAAAATTGTGCTGAAGTAGTGAATGGACAAAAAAATTCAAAACAGGCAGATGTTTCAAGAAGAGACTATGAAGAGTTATGTATTACTCACGCTCTTTTAAAAAAAAAGGAAAATGGATACAAGCTCAACCTCAGGGTGTGTTAGACCCATGCAATCTAATCTACGAAAAGTTTCAACTTACACCAGTCGACTGACCATCAGCAAAAAGTATACGAACAATAAATGCTGAAGGGGTTTTAGAGCACTGTGTACCCTCTACCTGCTGGTGAGACGTAAAGGGGTAACAGCCAATAATGAGAAAAGAAAGGAGCTGTGTTTAAAAGTAAAAATGGAGGTACCATTCAATCCAGCAGGCGCACCATTGGATCTCTCACCTGAGAAGACAAGAATCGAGAAGACACAGGCCGCAAAAGCTGCAGTGCAGCCTTATTAACAATAGCCAGGACAGTGAAGCAATCAAAATGTCCAACAACAGGTGAATGGATAAAGAAGAAGTGGTCCATGTACACAATGGAATATTAGCCATGGAAAACAACGAACCATTGCTCTTTGAGGCACCACAAATGAGTCTGCAGATAATCATGAAAGATGAGGTAAGTTGGAAAGCAAAAGACCTGTATTCTATGATATCACTTATAGGCGTTCTCTAATAACTGACACAAATGAACATATTTCCACAGAGAAAGACACTCACAGACTTAGAAAATAAAACTATGCTCAACTAAAAGGAAAGGTGGGGGAATGGATAAATTAAGATTACTGTTACTATATGTATACAAACACAAATTATATAAATATCTCAAAAATACCGACCATATAGCAAGGGAGGTCTGCGGAACCCTCTGTAACATTTTACATGGGAAGAGGATCTGTACTTGAATAGACATATATAATGTACAAATGAACCAGATTGTGTTCACCTAGGACAAACAATATTCTAAGCTTTACCCCAATTTAAAAAAAAAAATTAAAACCAAGAAGAAATAATGAGACATAAACTTATAGGGCTTTCTCCGTGCACATTCCAATGTAATTTACAACCTAGGAACACGACTTCCAGAAAGGCTCTGCTGCCCTACTACCCAGATTTGGGAATGGAGAAATGCTGCCTGCTTCAGGTCACTTCCCACAACAGGAGCTTTAAAACCATTGCTAAAGGTCACTAAATATTCACAAAACTTGCAGTTCGGTAAATGACACCTGCTCTCTATAAAGAGTCTCAGGTGGAAAATCGACCAAAAAATTCAAAAGAGGGCAACCTTCCAAGAAGACAATATCAAGAGTTATATTGTACTCCCAATTGTTTCCTTTTTTCAACAGAAAAGAAAACGGCGGTGAAAAATGATGAGTTTTACGAATTTTCAAAGCCATGCAAACCCAAATTACAAAACCCTATCAGCTCACAGCAGCCAGCAGGGCCATTAGCATAAATGCTGCAAACAATAGATACTGAAGCGATTGTTCAGAAATGTGTACCCTCGATTCTAAGGGGGACGTGGTAAGTGCCACTAATGAGAACACAAAGAAGGTGCTTTGAAAAGGGAAAAACGATGCTACCAGTCAGTCAATCACACCCACTGCTGGGGCTATCACCTGAGAAAATGAGAATCAAAAAGTCACAGGCTGGTAATCCTGCACTCCAACAATATTTACCATAGCCAACACTTGGAAGCAATGAAAATGTCCATCAACCGAGGAATGCACAAAGAAGAAGTGGTCCACGAACACAGTGGAAAATTACTCCAATAAAAAATAAAAATTAAATTTAAAAATCCAACAAAACTAAGGAGACATCAGCTTGTGTGGGTTTGTCCGGGCACACTCCACTCTAATTTATAACCGAGAAACACCACAGGCCGCAAGGGCTTTTCCCTAGTTACCAGGGTGGGGAACATAGAAAGGCTGCTGCCCTCTGGCAGTTACCTGCAAAAGCAGTTTTAAAGCCTGTGCTAATGGTCATTTCATAGGAATAAGTACTGCAGAAGTGTAAATGAAACCTGCCGTCAAAATGTCTTCAGGGAGGTAATGGCCAAAACATTTCAAAATGTGACACATACTTTAAGAGAACACTTTGAAGAACTAAGGGGAAATCACAGCTTGAAAAATAAAAAGGACATGCCTTAAAGCTCAATTTCAATGGATTATGAGGCACGTGCGAATTCAACCACAAAGAGGTATCAGGTCACACTTTTCAGAATAACCATCAGCAAGAAAACTACAAACAATAAATGCTGAAGGTGTTGTGGAGAAATGCATACCCTCAACTGCAAGTAGGACATAAGTTGGAAAGGGCCACCAACTAGAACAGAATGGGGGCGCCTTAAAAACGTAAACATTGAGCTACCATATGATCCAGCAGGCCCACTCCTCCACCTATAATCTAAGAAGAGAGAATTGGAAAGACACAGGCAGGCAAATCTGCATTGCACAGTATTACAATATCCAAGATATGGAAGTAACCAAAAAGTCCACCAACAGATGGGTGGACAAAGAAGTACTCCTCCATGTACAGATGGAATATTCGCTAGTGAAAAAAATGAAACAATACCATTTGCAGCGCCATAGATGAGTCTAGACGTAATCACGCCACGTGTAGTCAGTGAGAAAGCAAAATACATATATCCTATGATATCACTTTCAGGAGTTACTTAAAAATTGATACCAATGAAGATATTTCCACAGAGAAAGGCAATCACAGTTTCATTAAAAAACTTATGGTTCACCAAATAGAAAGGGATGAGGATTGGATAGATTACCATATTGGGGTTAACAGAGATATACAAACCATGTGAAATATATAACCACCAAAGACGTACGGAAGACCAGGAGAAGACTACTCAACATTGTGTCATAACCTACATGGGAAAAGGATGCGAGGAAGAAAAGATACACGTATATGTGTGAAAGACCCACATCTTGCACACCTAGAGCAAACAAACCAATGTAATCAAATCTGCTGGGATAAAAAATAAAAAGTAAATTACAAATATGAACAAGAAGTAATGAGACATAAACTTAAAGGGCTTTTTCCTGGCCCATTCCATTCTAATTTACAACCTAGAACACCACTTCCATTAAGCCTCTGTTTCCCCAGGTACCAAATTTGGTAAAGAAGAAATGCTGCCACCTTGTGGCCGTGTCCTGCAAGAGCAGCTTTAAACTCACAGCTAATGGTTACTTAACATTCACAAGGACTCAGGGCTGTAAAGGACACCTGCCCTAAAAAATTGTGCTGAAGTAGTGAATGGACAAAAAAATTCAAAACAGGCAGATGTTTCAAGAAGAGACTATGAAGAGTTATGTATTACTCACGCTCTTTTAAAAAAAAAGGAAAATGGATACAAGCTCAACCTCAGGGTGTGTTAGACCCATGCAATCTAATCTACGAAAAGTTTCAACTTACACCAGTCGACTGACCATCAGCAAAAAGTATACGAACAATAAATGCTGAAGGGGTTTTAGAGAACTGTGTACCCTCTACCTGCTGGTGAGACATAAAAGCCAATAATGAGAAAAGAAAGGAGCTGTGTTTAAAAGTAAAAATGGAGGTACCATTCAATCCAGCAGGCGCACCATTGGATCTCTCACCTGAGAAGACAAGAATCGAGAAGACACAGGCCGCAAAAGCTGCAGTGCAGCCTTATTAACAATAGCCAGGACAGTGAAGCAATCAAAATGTCCAACAACAGGTGAATGGATAAAGAAGAAGTGGTCCATGTACACAATGGAATATTAGCCATGGAAAACAACGAACCATTGCTCTTTGAGGCACCACAAATGAGTCTGCAGATAATCATGAAAGATGAGGTAAGTTGGAAAGCAAAAGACCTGTATTCTATGATATCACTTATAGGCGTTCTCTAATAACTGACACAAATGAACATATTTCCACAGAGAAAGACACTCACAGACTTAGAAAATAAAACTATGCTCAACTAAAAGGAAAGGTGGGGGAATGGATAAATTAAGATTACTGTTACTATATGTATACAAACACAAATTATATAAATATCTCAAAAATACTGACCATATAGCAAGGGAGGTCTGCGGAACCCTCTGTAACATTTTACATGGGAAGAGGATCTGTACTTGAATAGACATATATAATGTACAAATGAACCAGATTGTGTTCACCTAGGACAAACAATATTCTAAGCTTTACACCAATTTAAAAAAAAAAATTAAAACCAAGAAGAAATAATGAGACATAAACTTATAGGGCTTTCTCCGTGCACATTCCAATGTAATTTACAACCTAGGAACACGACTTCCAGAAAGGCTCTGCTGCCCTACTACCCAGATTTGGGAATGGAGAAATGCTGCCTGCTTCAGGTCACTTCCCACAACAGGAGCTTTAAAACCATTGCTAAAGGTCACTAAATATTCACAAAACTTGCAGTTCGGTAAATGACACCTGCTCTCTATAAAGAGTCTCAGGTGGAAAATCGACCAAAAAATTCAAAAGAGGGCAACCTTCCAAGAAGACAATATCAAGAGTTATATTGTACTCCCAATTGTTTCCTTTTTTCAACAGAAAAGAAAACGGCGGTGAAAAATGATGAGTTTTACGAATTTTCAAAGCCATGCAAACCCAAATTACAAAACCCTATCAGCTCACAGCAGCCAGTAGGGCCATTAGCATAAATGCTGCAAACAATAGATACTGAAGCGATTGTTCAGAAATGTGTACCCTCGATTCTAAGGGGGACGTGGTAAGTGCCACTAATGAGAACACAAAGAAGGTGCTTTGAAAAGGGAAAAACGATGCTACCAGTCAGTCAATCACACCCACTGCTGGGGCTATCACCTGAGAAAATGAGAATCAAAAAGTCACAGGCTGGCAATCCTGCACTCCAACAATATTTACCATAGCCAACACTTGGAAGCAATGAAAATGTCCATCAACCGAGGAATGCACAAAGAAGAAGTGGTCCACGAACACAGTGGAAAATTACTCCAATAAAAAATAAAAATTAAATTTAAAAATCCAACAAAACTAAGGAGACATCAGCTTGTGTGGGTTTGTCCGGGCACACTCCACTCTAATTTATAACCGAGAAACACCACAGGCCGCAAGGGCTTTTCCCTAGTTACCAGGGTGGGGAACATAGAAAGGCTGCTGCCCTCTGGCAGTTACCTGCAAAAGCAGTTTTAAAGCCTGTGCTAATGGTCATTTCATAGGAATAAGTACTGCAGAAGTGTAAATGAAACCTGCCCTCAAAATGTCTTCAGGGAGGTAATGGCCAAAACATTTCAAAATGTGACACATACTTTAAGAGAACACTTTGAAGAACTAAGGGGAAATCACAGCTTGAAAAATAAAAAGGACATGCCTTAAAGCTCAATTTCAATGGATTATGAGGCACGTGCGAATTCAACCACAAAGAGGTATCAGGTCACACTTTTCAGAATAACCATCAGCAAGAAAACTACAAACAATAAATGCTGAAGGTGTTGTGGAGAAATGCATACCCTCAACTGCAAGTAGGACATAAGTTGGAAAGGGCCACCAACTAGAACAGAATGGGGGCGCCTTAAAAACGTAAACATTGAGCTACCATATGATCCAGCAGGCCCACTCCTCCACCTATAATCTAAGAAGAGAGAATTGGAAAGACACAGGCAGGCAAATCTGCATTGCACAGTATTACAATATCCAAGATATGGAAGTAACCAAAAAGTCCACCAACAAATGGGTGGACAAAGAAGTACTCCTCCATGTACAGATGGAATATTCGCTAGTGAAAAAAATGAAACAATACCATTTGCAGCGCCATAGATGAGTCTAGACGTAATCACGCCACGTGTAGTCAGTGAGAAAGCAAAATACATATATCCTATGATATCACTTTCAGGAGTTACTTAAAAATTGATACCAATGAAGATATTTCCACAGAGAAAGGCAATCACAGTTTCATTAAAAAACTTATGGTTCACCAAATAGAAAGGGATGAGGATTGGATAGATTACCATATTGGGGTTAACAGAGATATACAAACCATGTGAAATATATAACCACCAAAGACGTACGGAAGACCAGGAGAAGACTACTCAACATTGTGTCATAACCTACATGGGAAAAGGATGCGAGGAAGAAAAGATACACGTATATGTGTGAAAGACCCACATCTTGCACACCTAGAGCAAACAAACCAATGTAATCAAATCTGCTGGGATAAAAAATAAAAAGTAAATTACAAATATGAACAAGAAGTAATGAGACATAAACTTAAAGGGCTTTTTCCTGGCCCATTCCATTCTAATTTACAACCTAGAACACCACTTCCATTAAGCCTCTGTTTCCCCAGGTACCAAATTTGGTAAAGAAGAAATGCTGCCACCTTGTGGCCGTGTCCTGCAAGAGCAGCTTTAAACTCACAGCTAATGGTTACTTAACATTCACAAGGACTCAGGGCTGTAAAGGACACCTGCCTTAAAAAATTGTGCTGAAGTAGTGAATGGACAAAAAAATTCAAAACAGGCAGATGTTTCAAGAAGAGACTATGAAGAGTTATGTATTACTCACGCTCTTTTAAAAAAAAAGGAAAATGGATACAAGCTCAACCTCAGGGTGTGTTAGACCCATGCAATCTAATCTACGAAAAGTTTCAACTTACACCAGTCGACTGACCATCAGCAAAAAGTATACGAACAATAAATGCTGAAGGGGTTTTAGAGCACTGTGTACCCTCTACCTGCTGGTGAGACGTAAAGGGGTAACAGCCAATAATGAGAAAAGAAAGGAGCTGTGTTTAAAAGTAAAAATGGAGGTACCATTCAATCCAGCAGGCGCACCATTGGATCTCTCACCTGAGAAGACAAGAATCGAGAAGACACAGGCCGCAAAAGCTGCAGTGCAGCCTTATTAACAATAGCCAGGACAGTGAAGCAATCAAAATGTCCAACAACAGGTGAATGGATAAAGAAGAAGTGGTCCATGTACACAATGGAATATTAGCCATGGAAAACAACGAACCATTGCTCTTTGAGGCACCACAAATGAGTCTGCAGATAATCATGAAAGATGAGGTAAGTTGGAAAGCAAAAGACCTGTATTCTATGATATCACTTATAGGCGTTCTCTAATAACTGACACAAATGAACATATTTCCACAGAGAAAGACACTCACAGACTTAGAAAATAAAACTATGCTCAACTAAAAGGAAAGGTGGGGGAATGGATAAATTAAGATTACTGTTACTATATGTATACAAACACAAATTATATAAATATCTCAAAAATACCGACCATATAGCAAGGGAGGTCTGCGGAACCCTCTGTAACATTTTACATGGGAAGAGGATCTGTACTTGAATAGACATATATAATGTACAAATGAACCAGATTGTGTTCACCTAGGACAAACAATATTCTAAGCTTTACCCCAATTTAAAAAAAAAAATTAAAACCAAGAAGAAATAATGAGACATAAACTTATAGGGCTTTCTCCGTGCACATTCCAATGTAATTTACAACCTAGGAACACGACTTCCAGAAAGGCTCTGCTGCCCTACTACCCAGATTTGGGAATGGAGAAATGCTGCCTGCTTCAGGTCACTTCCCACAACAGGAGCTTTAAAACCATTGCTAAAGGTCACTAAATATTCACAAAACTTGCAGTTCGGTAAATGACACCTGCTCTCTATAAAGAGTCTCAGGTGGAAAATCGACCAAAAAATTCAAAAGAGGGCAACCTTCCAAGAAGACAATATCAAGAGTTATATTGTACTCCCAATTGTTTCCTTTTTTCAACAGAAAAGAAAACGGCGGTGAAAAATGATGAGTTTTACGAATTTTCAAAGCCATGCAAACCCAAATTACAAAACCCTATCAGCTCACAGCAGCCAGCAGGGCCATTAACATAAATGCTGCAAACAATAGATACTGAAGCGATTGTTCAGAAATGTGTACCCTCGATTCTAAGGGGGACGTGGTAAGTGCCACTAATGAGAACACAAAGAAGGTGCTTTGAAAAGGGAAAAACGATGCTACCAGTCAGTCAATCACACCCACTGCTGGGGCTATCACCTGAGAAAATGAGAATCAAAAAGTCACAGGCTGGCAATCCTGCACTCCAACAATATTTACCATAGCCAACACTTGGAAGCAATGAAAATGTCCATCAACCGAGGAATGCACAAAGAAGAAGTGGTCCACGTACACAGTGGAAAATTACTCCAATAAAAAATAAAAATTAAATTTAAAAATCCAACAAAACTAAGGAGACATCAGCTTGTGTGGGTTTGTCCGGGCACACTCCACTCTAATTTATAACCGAGAAACACCACAGGCCGCAAGGGCTTTTCCCTAGTTACCAGGGTGGGGAACATAGAAAGGCTGCTGCCCTCTGGCAGTTACCTGCAAAAGCAGTTTTAAAGCCTGTGCTAATGGTCATTTCATAGGAATAAGTACTGCAGAAGTGTAAATGAAACCTGCCCTCAAAATGTCTTCAGGGAGGTAATGGCCAAAACATTTCAAAATGTGACACATACTTTAAGAGAACACTTTGAAGAACTAAGGGGAAATCACAGCTTGAAAAATAAAAAGGACATGCCTTAAAGCTCAATTTCAACGGATTATGAGGCACGTGCGAATTCAACCACAAAGAGGTATCAGGTCACACTTTTCAGAATAACCATCAGCAAGAAAACTACAAACAATAAATGCTGAAGGTGTTGTGGAGAAATGCATACCCTCAACTGCAAGTAGGACATAAGTTGGAAAGGGCCACCAACTAGAACAGAATGGGGGTGCCTTAAAAACGTAAACATTGAGCTACCATATGATCCAGCAGGCCCACTCCTCCACCTATAATCTAAGAAGAGAGAATTGGAAAGACACAGGCAGGCAAATCTGCATTGCACAGTATTACAATATCCAAGATATGGAAGTAACCAAAAAGTCCACCAACAGATGGGTGGACAAAGAAGTACTCCTCCATGTACAGATGGAATATTCGCTAGTGAAAAAAATGAAACAATACCATTTGCAGCGCCATAGATGAGTCTAGACGTAATCACGCCACAGGTAGTCAGTGAGAAAGCAAAATACATATATCCTATGATATCACTTTCAGGAGTTACTTAAAAATTGATACCAATGAAGATATTTCCACACAGAAAGGCAATCACAGTTTCATTAAAAAACTTATGGTTCACCAAATAGAAAGGGATGAGGATTGGATACATTACCATATTGGGGTTAACAGAGATATACAAACCATGTGAAATATATAACCACCAAAGACGTACGGAAGACCAGGAGAAGACTACTCAACATTGTGTCATAACCTACATGGGAAAAGGATGCGAGGAAGAAAAGATACACGTATATGTGTGAAAGACCCACATCTTGCACACCTAGAGCAAACAAACCAATGTAATCAAATCTGCTGGGATAAAAAATAAAAAGTAAATTACAAATATGAACAAGAAGTAATGAGACATAAACTTAAAGGGCTTTTTCCTGGCCCATTCCATTCTAATTTACAACCTAGAACACCACTTCCATTAAGCCTCTGTTTCCCCAGGTACCAAATTTGGTAAAGAAGAAATGCTGCCACCTTGTGGCCGTGTCCTGCAAGAGCAGCTTTAAACTCACAGCTAATGGTTACTTAACATTCACAAGGACTCAGGGCTGTAAAGGACACCTGCCCTAAAAAATTGTGCTGAAGTAGTGAATGGACAAAAAAATTCAAAACAGGCAGATGTTTCAAGAAGAGACTATGAAGAGTTATGTATTACTCACGCTCTTTTAAAAAAAAAGGAAAATGGATACAAGCTCAACCTCAGGGTGTGTTAGACCCATGCAATCTAATCTACGAAAAGTTTCAACTTACACCAGTCGACTGACCATCAGCAAAAAGTATACGAACAATAAATGCTGAAGGGGTTTTAGAGAACTGTGTACCCTCTACCTGCTGGTGAGACGTAAAGGGGTAACAGCCAATAATGAGAAAAGAAAGGAGCTGTGTTTAAAAGTAAAAATGGAGGTACCATTCAATCCAGCAGGCGCACCATTGGATCTCTCACCTGAGAAGACAAGAATCGAGAAGACACAGGCCGCAAAAGCTGCAGTGCAGCCTTATTCACAATAGCCAAGACAGTGAAGCAATCAAAATGTCCAACAACAGGTGAATGGATAAAGAAGAAGTGGTCCATGTACACAATGGAATATTAGCCATGGAAAACAACGAACCATTGCTCTTTGAGGCACCACAAATGAGTCTGCAGATAATCATGAAAGATGAGGTAAGTTGGAAAGCAAAAGACCTGTATTCTATGATATCACTTATAGGCGTTCTCTAATAACTGACACAAATGAACATATTTCCACAGAGAAAGACACTCACAGACTTAGAAAATAAAACTATGCTCAACTAAAAGGAAAGGTGGGGGAATGGATAAATTAAGATTACTGTTACTATATGTATACAAACACAAATTATATAAATATCTCAAAAATACCGACCATATAGCAAGGGAGGTCTGCGGAACCCTCTGTAACATTTTACATGGGAAGAGGATCTGTACTTGAATAGACATATATAATGTACAAATGAACCAGATTGTGTTCACCTAGGACAAACAATATTCTAAGCTTTACCCCAATTAAAAAAAAAAAAAATTAAAACCAAGAAGAAATAATGAGACATAAACTTATAGGGCTTTCTCCGTGCACATTCCAATGTAATTTACAACCTAGGAACACGACTTCCAGAAAGGCTCTGCTGCCCTACTACCCAGATTTGGGAATGGAGAAATGCTGCCTGCTTCAGGTCACTTCCCACAACAGGAGCTTTAAAACCATTGCTAAAGGTCACTAAATATTCACAAAACTTGCAGTTCGGTAAATGACACCTGCTCTCTAAAAAGAGTCTCAGGTGGAAAATCGACCAAAAAATTCAAAAGAGGGCAACCTTCCAAGAAGACAATATCAAGAGTTATATTGTACTCCCAATTGTTTCCTTTTTTCAACAGAAAAGAAAACGGCGGTGAAAAATGATGAGTTTTACGAATTTTCAAAGCCATGCAAACCCAAATTACAAAACCCTACCAGCTCACAGCAGCCAGCAGGGCCATTAGCATAAATGCTGCAAACAATAGATACTGAAGCGATTGTGGAGAAATGTGTACCCTCGATTCTAAGGGGGACGTGGTAAGTGCCACTAATGAAAACACAAAGAAGGTGCTTTGAAAAGGGAAAAACGATGCTACCAGTCAGTCAATCACACCCACTGCTGGGGCTATCACCTGAGAAAATGAGAATCAAAAAGTCACAGGCTGGCAATCCTGCACTCCAACAATATTTACCATAGCCAACACTTGGAAGCAATGAAAATGTCCATCAACCGAGGAATGCACAAAGAAGAAGTGGTCCACGAACACAGTGGAAAATTACTCCAATAAAAAATAAAAATTAAATTTAAAAATCCAACAAAACTAAGGAGACATCAGCTTGTGTGGGTTTGTCCGGGCACACTCCACTCTAATTTATAACCGAGAAACACCACAGGCCGCAAGGGCTTTTCCCTAGTTACCAGGGTGGGGAACATAGAAAGGCTGCTGCCCTCTGGCAGTTACCTGCAAAAGCAGTTTTAAAGCCTGTGCTAATGGTCATTTCATAGGAATAAGTACTGCAGAAGTGTAAATGAAACCTGCCCTCAAAATGTCTTCAGGGAGGTAATGGCCAAAACATTTCAAAATGTGACACATACTTTAAGAGAACACTTTGAAGAACTAAGGGGAAATCACAGCTTGAAAAATAAAAAGGACATGCCTTAAAGCTCAATTTCAACGGATTATGAGGCACGTGCGAATTCAACCACAAAGAGGTATCAGGTCACACTTTTCAGAATAACCATCAGCAAGAAAACTACAAACAATAAATGCTGAAGGTGTTGTGGAGAAATGCATACCCTCAACTGCAAGTAGGACATAAGTTGGAAAGGGCCACCAACTAGAACAGAATGGGGGCGCCTTAAAAACGTAAACATTGAGCTACCATATGATCCAGCAGGCCCACTCCTCCACCTATAATCTAAGAAGAGAGAATTGGAAAGACACAAGCAGGCAAATCTGCATTGCACAGTATTACAATATCCAAGATATGGAAGTAACCAAAAAGTCCACCAACAGATGGGTGGACAAAGAAGTACTCCTCCATGTACAGATGGAATATTCGCTAGTGAAAAAAATGAAACAATACCATTTGCAGCGCCATAGATGAGTCTAGACGTAATCACGCCACAGGTAGTCAGTGAGAAAGCAAAATACATATATCCTATGATATCACTTTCAGGAGTTACTTAAAAATTGATACCAATGAAGATATTTCCACAGAGAAAGGCAATCACAGTTTCATTAAAAAACTTATGGTTCACCAAATAGAAAGGGATGAGGATTGGATAGATTACCATATTGGGGTTAACAGAGATATACAAACCATGTGAAATATATAACCACCAAAGACGTACGGAAGACCAGGAGAAGACTACTCAACATTGTGTCATAACCTACATGGGAAAAGGATGCGAGGAAGAAAAGATACACGTATATGTGTGAAAGACCCACATCTTGCACACCTAGAGCAAACAAACCAATGTAATCAAATCTGCTGGGATAAAAAATAAAAAGTAAATTACAAATATGAACAAGAAGTAATGAGACATAAACTTAAAGGGCTTTTTCCTGGCCCATTCCATTCTAATTTACAACCTAGAACACCACTTCCATTAAGCCTCTGTTTCCCCAGGTACCAAATTTGGTAAAGAAGAAATGCTGCCACCTTGTGGCCGTGTCCTGCAAGAGCAGCTTTAAACTCACAGCTAATGGTTACTTAACATTCACAAGGACTCAGGGCTGTAAAGGACACCTGCCCTAAAAAATTGTGCTGAAGTAGTGAATGGACAAAAAAATTCAAAACAGGCAGATGTTTCAAGAAGAGACTATGAAGAGTTATGTATTACTCACGCTCTTTTAAAAAAAAAGGAAAATGGATACAAGCTCAACCTCAGGGTGTGTTAGACCCATGCAATCTAATCTACGAAAAGTTTCAACTTACACCAGTCGACTGACCATCAGCAAAAAGTATACGAACAATAAATGCTGAAGGGGTTTTAGAGCACTGTGTACCCTCTACCTGCTGGTGAGACGTAAAGGGGTAACAGCCAATAATGAGAAAAGAAAGGAGCTGTGTTTAAAAGTAAAAATGGAGGTACCATTCAATCCAGCAGGCGCACCATTGGATCTCTCACCTGAGAAGACAAGAATCGAGAAGACACAGGCCGCAAAAGCTGCAGTGCAGCCTTATTAACAATAGCCAGGACAGTGAAGCAATCAAAATGTCCAACAACAGGTGAATGGATAAAGAAGAAGTGGTCCATGTACACAATGGAATATTAGCCATGGAAAACAACGAACCATTGCTCTTTGAGGCACCACAAATGAGTCTGCAGATAATCATGAAAGATGAGGTAAGTTGGAAAGCAAAAGACCTGTATTCTATGATATCACTTATAGGCGTTCTCTAATAACTGACACAAATGAACATATTTCCACAGAGAAAGACACTCACAGACTTAGAAAATAAAACTATGCTCAACTAAAAGGAAAGGTGGGGGAATGGATAAATTAAGATTACTGTTACTATATGTATACAAACACAAATTATATAAATATCTCAAAAATACCGACCATATAGCAAGGGAGGTCTGCGGAACCCTCTGTAACATTTTACATGGGAAGAGGATCTGTACTTGAATAGACATATATAATGTACAAATGAACCAGATTGTGTTCACCTAGGACAAACAATATTCTAAGCTTTACCCCAATTTAAAAAAAAAAATTAAAACCAAGAAGAAATAATGAGACATAAACTTATAGGGCTTTCTCCGTGCACATTCCAATGTAATTTACAACCTAGGAACACGACTTCCAGAAAGGCTCTGCTGCCCTACTACCCAGATTTGGGAATGGAGAAATGCTGCCTGCTTCAGGTCACTTCCCACAACAGGAGCTTTAAAACCATTGCTAAAGGTCACTAAATATTCACAAAACTTGCAGTTCGGTAAATGACACCTGCTCTCTATAAAGAGTCTCAGGTGGAAAATCGACCAAAAAATTCAAAAGAGGGCAACCTTCCAAGAAGACAATATCAAGAGTTATATTGTACTCCCAATTGTTTCCTTTTTTCAACAGAAAAGAAAACGGCGGTGAAAAATGATGAGTTTTACGAATTTTCAAAGCCATGCAAACCCAAATTACAAAACCCTATCAGCTCACAGCAGCCAGCAGGGCCATTAACATAAATGCTGCAAACAATAGATACTGAAGCGATTGTTCAGAAATGTGTACCCTCGATTCTAAGGGGGACGTGGTAAGTGCCACTAATGAGAACACAAAGAAGGTGCTTTGAAAAGGGAAAAACGATGCTACCAGTCAGTCAATCACACCCACTGCTGGGGCTATCACCTGAGAAAATGAGAATCAAAAAGTCACAGGCTGGCAATCCTGCACTCCAACAATATTTACCATAGCCAACACTTGGAAGCAATGAAAATGTCCATCAACCGAGGAATGCACAAAGAAGAAGTGGTCCACGTACACAGTGGAAAATTACTCCAATAAAAAATAAAAATTAAATTTAAAAATCCAACAAAACTAAGGAGACATCAGCTTGTGTGGGTTTGTCCGGGCACACTCCACTCTAATTTATAACCGAGAAACACCACAGGCCGCAAGGGCTTTTCCCTAGTTACCAGGGTGGGGAACATAGAAAGGCTGCTGCCCTCTGGCAGTTACCTGCAAAAGCAGTTTTAAAGCCTGTGCTAATGGTCATTTCATAGGAATAAGTACTGCAGAAGTGTAAATGAAACCTGCCCTCAAAATGTCTTCAGGGAGGTAATGGCCAAAACATTTCAAAATGTGACACATACTTTAAGAGAACACTTTGAAGAACTAAGGGGAAATCACAGCTTGAAAAATAAAAAGGACATGCCTTAAAGCTCAATTTCAACGGATTATGAGGCACGTGCGAATTCAACCACAAAGAGGTATCAGGTCACACTTTTCAGAATAACCATCAGCAAGAAAACTACAAACAATAAATGCTGAAGGTGTTGTGGAGAAATGCATACCCTCAACTGCAAGTAGGACATAAGTTGGAAAGGGCCACCAACTAGAACAGAATGGGGGTGCCTTAAAAACGTAAACATTGAGCTACCATATGATCCAGCAGGCCCACTCCTCCACCTATAATCTAAGAAGAGAGAATTGGAAAGACACAGGCAGGCAAATCTGCATTGCACAGTATTACAATATCCAAGATATGGAAGTAACCAAAAAGTCCACCAACAGATGGGTGGACAAAGAAGTACTCCTCCATGTACAGATGGAATATTCGCTAGTGAAAAAAATGAAACAATACCATTTGCAGCGCCATAGATGAGTCTAGACGTAATCACGCCACAGGTAGTCAGTGAGAAAGCAAAATACATATATCCTATGATATCACTTTCAGGAGTTACTTAAAAATTGATACCAATGAAGATATTTCCACACAGAAAGGCAATCACAGTTTCATTAAAAAAACTTATGGTTCACCAAATAGAAAGGGATGAGGATTGGATACATTACCATATTGGGGTTAACAGAGATATACAAACCATGTGAAATATATAACCACCAAAGACGTACGGAAGACCAGGAGAAGACTACTCAACATTGTGTCATAACCTACATGGGAAAAGGATGCGAGGAAGAAAAGATACACGTATATGTGTGAAAGACCCACATCTTGCACACCTAGAGCAAACAAACCAATGTAATCAAATCTGCTGGGATAAAAAATAAAAAGTAAATTACAAATATGAACAAGAAGTAATGAGACATAAACTTAAAGGGCTTTTTCCTGGCCCATTCCATTCTAATTTACAACCTAGAACACCACTTCCATTAAGCCTCTGTTTCCCCAGGTACCAAATTTGGTAAAGAAGAAATGCTGCCACCTTGTGGCCGTGTCCTGCAAGAGCAGCTTTAAACTCACAGCTAATGGTTACTTAACATTCACAAGGACTCAGGGCTGTAAAGGACACCTGCCCTAAAAAATTGTGCTGAAGTAGTGAATGGACAAAAAAATTCAAAACAGGCAGATGTTTCAAGAAGAGACTATGAAGAGTTATGTATTACTCACGCTCTTTTAAAAAAAAAGGAAAATGGATACAAGCTCAACCTCAGGGTGTGTTAGACCCATGCAATCTAATCTACGAAAAGTTTCAACTTACACCAGTCGACTGACCATCAGCAAAAAGTATACGAACAATAAATGCTGAAGGGGTTTTAGAGAACTGTGTACCCTCTACCTGCTGGTGAGACGTAAAGGGGTAACAGCCAATAATGAGAAAAGAAAGGAGCTGTGTTTAAAAGTAAAAATGGAGGTACCATTCAATCCAGCAGGCGCACCATTGGATCTCTCACCTGAGAAGACAAGAATCGAGAAGACACAGGCCGCAAAAGCTGCAGTGCAGCCTTATTCACAATAGCCAAGACAGTGAAGCAATCAAAATGTCCAACAACAGGTGAATGGATAAAGAAGAAGTGGTCCATGTACACAATGGAATATTAGCCATGGAAAACAACGAACCATTGCTCTTTGAGGCACCACAAATGAGTCTGCAGATAATCATGAAAGATGAGGTAAGTTGGAAAGCAAAAGACCTGTATTCTATGATATCACTTATAGGCGTTCTCTAATAACTGACACAAATGAACATATTTCCACAGAGAAAGACACTCACAGACTTAGAAAATAAAACTATGCTCAACTAAAAGGAAAGGTGGGGGAATGGATAAATTAAGATTACTGTTACTATATGTATACAAACACAAATTATATAAATATCTCAAAAATACCGACCATATAGCAAGGGAGGTCTGCGGAACCCTGTGTAACATTTTACATGGGAAGAGGATCTGTACTTGAATAGACATATATAATGTACAAATGAACCAGATTGTGTTCACCTAGGACAAACAATATTCTAAGCTTTACCCCAATTAAAAAAAAAAAAAATTAAAACCAAGAAGAAATAATGAGACATAAACTTATAGGGCTTTCTCCGTGCACATTCCAATGTAATTTACAACCTAGGAACACGACTTCCAGAAAGGCTCTGCTGCCCTACTACCCAGATTTGGGAATGGAGAAATGCTGCCTGCTTCAGGTCACTTCCCACAACAGAAGCTTTAAA
Organism: Balaenoptera physalus; assembly: GCF_965194825.1. Taxonomy (NCBI): domain Eukaryota; kingdom Metazoa; phylum Chordata; class Mammalia; order Artiodactyla; family Balaenopteridae; genus Balaenoptera; species Balaenoptera physalus. The sequence continues at coordinate 135,755 of NW_028125238.1, forward strand.
ACCATTGCTAAAGGTCACTAAATATTCACAAAACTTGCAGTTCGGTAAATGACACCTGCTCTCTAAAAAGAGTCTCAGGTGGAAAATCGACCAAAAAATTCAAAAGAGGGCAACCTTCCAAGAAGACAATATCAAGAGTTATATTGTACTCCCAATTGTTTCCTTTTTTCAACAGAAAAGAAAACGGCGGTGAAAAATGATGAGTTTTACGAATTTTCAAAGCCATGCAAACCCAAATTACAAAACCCTACCAGCTCACAGCAGCCAGCAGGGCCATTAGCATAAATGCTGCAAACAATAGATACTGAAGCGATTGTTCAGAAATGTGTACCCTCGATTCTAAGGGGGACGTGGTAAGTGCCACTAATGAGAACACAAAGAAGGTGCTTTGAAAAGGGAAAAACGATGCTACCAGTCAGTCAATCACACCCACTGCTGGGGCTATCACCTGAGAAAATGAGAATCAAAAAGTCACAGGCTGGCAATCCTGCACTCCAACAATATTTACCATAGCCAACACTTGGAAGCAATGAAAATGTCCATCAACCGAGGAATGCACAAAGAAGAAGTGGTCCACGTACACAGTGGAAAATTACTCCAATAAAAAATAAAAATTAAATTTAAAAATCCAACAAAACTAAGGAGACATCAGCTTGTGTGGGTTTGTCCGGGCACACTCCACTCTAATTTATAACCGAGAAACACCACAGGCCGCAAGGGCTTTTCCCTAGTTACCAGGGTGGGGAACATAGAAAGGCTGCTGCCCTCTGGCAGTTACCTGCAAAAGCAGTTTTAAAGCCTGTGCTAATGGTCATTTCATAGGAATAAGTACTGCAGAAGTGTAAATGAAACCTGCCCTCAAAATGTCTTCAGGGAGGTAATGGCCAAAACATTTCAAAATGTGACACATACTTTAAGAGAACACTTTGAAGAACTAAGGGGAAATCACAGCTTGAAAAATAAAAAGGACATGCCTTAAAGCTCAATTTCAACGGATTATGAGGCACGTGCGAATTCAACCACAAAGAGGTATCAGGTCACACTTTTCAGAATAACCATCAGCAAGAAAACTACAAACAATAAATGCTGAAGGTGTTGTGGAGAAATGCATACCCTCAACTGCAAGTAGGACATAAGTTGGAAAGGGCCACCAACTAGAACAGAATGGGGGTGCCTTAAAAACGTAAACATTGAGCTACCATATGATCCAGCAGGCCCACTCCTCCACCTATAATCTAAGAAGAGAGAATTGGAAAGACACAGGCAGGCAAATCTGCATTGCACAGTATTACAATATCCAAGATATGGAAGTAACCAAAAAGTCCACCAACAGATGGGTGGACAAAGAAGTACTCCTCCATGTACAGATGGAATATTCGCTAGTGAAAAAAATGAAACAATACCATTTGCAGCGCCATAGATGAGTCTAGACGTAATCACGCCACAGGTAGTCAGTGAGAAAGCAAAATACATATATCCTATGATATCACTTTCAGGAGTTACTTAAAAATTGATACCAATGAAGATATTTCCACAGAGAAAGGCAATCACAGTTTCATTAAAAAACTTATGGTTCACCAAATAGAAAGGGATGAGGATTGGATACATTACCATATTGGGGTTAACAGAGATATACAAACCATGTGAAATATATAACCACCAAAGACGTACGGAAGACCAGGAGAAGACTACTCAACATTGTGTCATAACCTACATGGGAAAAGGATGCGAGGAAGAAAAGATACACGTATATGTGTGAAAGACCCACATCTTGCACACCTAGAGCAAACAAACCAATGTAATCAAATCTGCTGGGATAAAAAATAAAAAGTAAATTACAAATATGAACAAGAAGTAATGAGACATAAACTTAAAGGGCTTTTTCCTGGCCCATTCCATTCTAATTTACAACCTAGAACACCACTTCCATTAAGCCTCTGTTTCCCCAGGTACCAAATTTGGTAAAGAAGAAATGCTGCCACCTTGTGGCCGTGTCCTGCAAGAGCAGCTTTAAACTCACAGCTAATGGTTACTTAACATTCACAAGGACTCAGGGCTGTAAAGGACACCTGCCCTAAAAAATTGTGCTGAAGTAGTGAATGGACAAAAAAATTCAAAACAGGCAGATGTTTCAAGAAGAGACTATGAAGAGTTATGTATTACTCACGCTCTTTTAAAAAAAAAGGAAAATGGATACAAGCTCAACCTCAGGGTGTGTTAGACCCATGCAATCTAATCTACGAAAAGTTTCAACTTACACCAGTCGACTGACCATCAGCAAAAAGTATACGAACAATAAATGCTGAAGGGGTTTTAGAGAACTGTGTACCCTCTACCTGCTGGTGAGACGTAAAGGGGTAACAGCCAATAATGAGAAAAGAAAGGAGCTGTGTTTAAAAGTAAAAATGGAGGTACCATTCAATCCAGCAGGCGCACCATTGGATCTCTCACCTGAGAAGACAAGAATCGAGAAGACACAGGCCGCAAAAGCTGCAGTGCAGCCTTATTCACAATAGCCAAGACAGTGAAGCAATCAAAATGTCCAACAACAGGTGAATGGATAAAGAAGAAGTGGTCCATGTACACAATGGAATATTAGCCATGGAAAACAACGAACCATTGCTCTTTGAGGCACCACAAATGAGTCTGCAGATAATCATGAAAGATGAGGTAAGCTGGAAAGCAAAAGACCTGTATTCTATGATATCACTTATAGGCGTTCTCTAATAACTGACACAAATGAACATATTTCCACAGAGAAAGACACTCACAGACTTAGAAAATAAAACTATGCTCAACTAAAAGGAAAGGTGGGGGAATGGATAAATTAAGATTACTGTTACTATATGTATACAAACACAAATTATATAAATATCTCAAAAATACCGACCATATAGCAAGGGAGGTCTGCGGAACCCTCTGTAACATTTTACATGGGAAGAGGATCTGTACTTGAATAGACATATATAATGTACAAATGAACCAGATTGTGTTCACCTAGGACAAACAATATTCTAAGCTTTACCCCAATTAAAAAAAAAAAAAATTAAAACCAAGAAGAAATAATGAGACATAAACTTATAGGGCTTTCTCCGTGCACATTCCAATGTAATTTACAACCTAGGAACACGACTTCCAGAAAGGCTCTGCTGCCCTACTACCCAGATTTGGGAATGGAGAAATGCTGCCTGCTTCAGGTCACTTCCCACAACAGAAGCTTTAAAACCATTGCTAAAGGTCACTAAATATTCACAAAACTTGCAGTTCGGTAAATGACACCTGCTCTCTAAAAAGAGTCTCAGGTGGAAAATCGACCAAAAAATTCAAAAGAGGGCAACCTTCCAAGAAGACAATATCAAGAGTTATATTGTACTCCCAATTGTTTCCTTTTTTCAACAGAAAAGAAAACGGCGGTGAAAAATGATGAGTTTTACGAATTTTCAAAGCCATGCAAACCCAAATTACAAAACCCTACCAGCTCACAGCAGCCAGCAGGGCCATTAGCATAAATGCTGCAAACAATAGATACTGAAGCGATTGTGGAGAAATGTGTACCCTCGATTCTAAGGGGGACGTGGTAAGTGCCACTAATGAAAACACAAAGAAGGTGCTTTGAAAAGGGAAAAACGATGCTACCAGTCAGTCAATCACACCCACTGCTGGGGCTATCACCTGAGAAAATGAGAATCAAAAAGTCACAGGCTGGCAATCCTGCACTCCAACAATATTTACCATAGCCAACACTTGGAAGCAATGAAAATGTCCATCAACCGAGGAATGCACAAAGAAGAAGTGGTCCACGAACACAGTGGAAAATTACTCCAATAAAAAATAAAAATTAAATTTAAAAATCCAACAAAACTAAGGAGACATCAGCTTGTGTGGGTTTGTCCGGGCACACTCCACTCTAATTTATAACCGAGAAACACCACAGGCCGCAAGGGCTTTTCCCTAGTTACCAGGGTGGGGAACATAGAAAGGCTGCTGCCCTCTGGCAGTTACCTGCAAAAGCAGTTTTAAAGCCTGTGCTAATGGTCATTTCATAGGAATAAGTACTGCAGAAGTGTAAATGAAACCTGCCCTCAAAATGTCTTCAGGGAGGTAATGGCCAAAACATTTCAAAATGTGACACATACTTTAAGAGAACACTTTGAAGAACTAAGGGGAAATCACAGCTTGAAAAATAAAAAGGACATGCCTTAAAGCTCAATTTCAACGGATTATGAGGCACGTGCGAATTCAACCACAAAGAGGTATCAGGTCACACTTTTCAGAATAACCATCAGCAAGAAAACTACAAACAATAAATGCTGAAGGTGTTGTGGAGAAATGCATACCCTCAACTGCAAGTAGGACATAAGTTGGAAAGGGCCACCAACTAGAACAGAATGGGGGCGCCTTAAAAACGTAAACATTGAGCTACCATATGATCCAGCAGGCCCACTCCTCCACCTATAATCTAAGAAGAGAGAATTGGAAAGACACAGGCAGGCAAATCTGCATTGCACAGTATTACAATATCCAAGATATGGAAGTAACCAAAAAGTCCACCAACAGATGGGTGGACAAAGAAGTACTCCTCCATGTACAGATGGAATATTCGCTAGTGAAAAAAATGAAACAATACCATTTGCAGCGCCATAGATGAGTCTAGACGTAATCACGCCACAGGTAGTCAGTGAGAAAGCAAAATACATATATCCTATGATATCACTTTCAGGAGTTACTTAAAAATTGATACCAATGAAGATATTTCCACAGAGAAAGGCAATCACAGTTTCATTAAAAAACTTATGGTTCACCAAATAGAAAGGGATGAGGATTGGATAGATTACCATATTGGGGTTAACAGAGATATACAAACCATGTGAAATATATAACCACCAAAGACGTACGGAAGACCAGGAGAAGACTACTCAACATTGTGTCATAACCTACATGGGAAAAGGATGCGAGGAAGAAAAGATACACGTATATGTGTGAAAGACCCACATCTTGCACACCTAGAGCAAACAAACCAATGTAATCAAATCTGCTGGGATAAAAAATAAAAAGTAAATTACAAATATGAACAAGAAGTAATGAGACATAAACTTAAAGGGCTTTTTCCTGGCCCATTCCATTCTAATTTACAACCTAGAACACCACTTCCATTAAGCCTCTGTTTCCCCAGGTACCAAATTTGGTAAAGAAGAAATGCTGCCACCTTGTGGCCGTGTCCTGCAAGAGCAGCTTTAAACTCACAGCTAATGGTTACTTAACATTCACAAGGACTCAGGGCTGTAAAGGACACCTGCCCTAAAAAATTGTGCTGAAGTAGTGAATGGACAAAAAAATTCAAAACAGGCAGATGTTTCAAGAAGAGACTATGAAGAGTTATGTATTACTCACGCTCTTTTAAAAAAAAAGGAAAATGGATACAAGCTCAACCTCAGGGTGTGTTAGACCCATGCAATCTAATCTACGAAAAGTTTCAACTTACACCAGTCGACTGACCATCAGCAAAAAGTATACGAACAATAAATGCTGAAGGGGTTTTAGAGCACTGTGTACCCTCTACCTGCTGGTGAGACGTAAAGGGGTAACAGCCAATAATGAGAAAAGAAAGGAGCTGTGTTTAAAAGTAAAAATGGAGGTACCATTCAATCCAGCAGGCGCACCATTGGATCTCTCACCTGAGAAGACAAGAATCGAGAAGACACAGGCCGCAAAAGCTGCAGTGCAGCCTTATTAACAATAGCCAGGACAGTGAAGCAATCAAAATGTCCAACAACAGGTGAATGGATAAAGAAGAAGTGGTCCATGTACACAATGGAATATTAGCCATGGAAAACAACGAACCATTGCTCTTTGAGGCACCACAAATGAGTCTGCAGATAATCATGAAAGATGAGGTAAGTTGGAAAGCAAAAGACCTGTATTCTATGATATCACTTATAGGCGTTCTCTAATAACTGACACAAATGAACATATTTCCACAGAGAAAGACACTCACAGACTTAGAAAATAAAACTATGCTCAACTAAAAGGAAAGGTGGGGGAATGGATAAATTAAGATTACTGTTACTATATGTATACAAACACAAATTATATAAATATCTCAAAAATACCGACCATATAGCAAGGGAGGTCTGCGGAACCCTCTGTAACATTTTACATGGGAAGAGGATCTGTACTTGAATAGACATATATAATGTACAAATGAACCAGATTGTGTTCACCTAGGACAAACAATATTCTAAGCTTTACCCCAATTTAAAAAAAAAAATTAAAACCAAGAAGAAATAATGAGACATAAACTTATAGGGCTTTCTCCGTGCACATTCCAATGTAATTTACAACCTAGGAACACGACTTCCAGAAAGGCTCTGCTGCCCTACTACCCAGATTTGGGAATGGAGAAATGCTGCCTGCTTCAGGTCACTTCCCACAACAGGAGCTTTAAAACCATTGCTAAAGGTCACTAAATATTCACAAAACTTGCAGTTCGGTAAATGACACCTGCTCTCTATAAAGAGTCTCAGGTGGAAAATCGACCAAAAAATTCAAAAGAGGGCAACCTTCCAAGAAGACAATATCAAGAGTTATATTGTACTCCCAATTGTTTCCTTTTTTCAACAGAAAAGAAAACGGCGGTGAAAAATGATGAGTTTTACGAATTTTCAAAGCCATGCAAACCCAAATTACAAAACCCTATCAGCTCACAGCAGCCAGCAGGGCCATTAACATAAATGCTGCAAACAATAGATACTGAAGCGATTGTTCAGAAATGTGTACCCTCGATTCTAAGGGGGACGTGGTAAGTGCCACTAATGAGAACACAAAGAAGGTGCTTTGAAAAGGGAAAAACGATGCTACCAGTCAGTCAATCACACCCACTGCTGGGGCTATCACCTGAGAAAATGAGAATCAAAAAGTCACAGGCTGGCAATCCTGCACTCCAACAATATTTACCATAGCCAACACTTGGAAGCAATGAAAATGTCCATCAACCGAGGAATGCAAAAAGAAGAAGTGGTCCACGTACACAGTGGAAAATTACTCCAATAAAAAATAAAAATTAAATTTAAAAATCCAACAAAACTAAGGAGACATCAGCTTGTGTGGGTTTGTCCGGGCACACTCCACTCTAATTTATAACCGAGAAACACCACAGGCCGCAAGGGCTTTTCCCTAGTTACCAGGGTGGGGAACATAGAAAGGCTGCTGCCCTCTGGCAGTTACCTGCAAAAGCAGTTTTAAAGCCTGTGCTAATGGTCATTTCATAGGAATAAGTACTGCAGAAGTGTAAATGAAACCTGCCCTCAAAATGTCTTCAGGGAGGTAATGGCCAAAACATTTCAAAATGTGACACATACTTTAAGAGAACACTTTGAAGAACTAAGGGGAAATCACAGCTTGAAAAATAAAAAGGACATGCCTTAAAGCTCAATTTCAACGGATTATGAGGCACGTGCGAATTCAACCACAAAGAGGTATCAGGTCACACTTTTCAGAATAACCATCAGCAAGAAAACTACAAACAATAAATGCTGAAGGTGTTGTGGAGAAATGCATACCCTCAACTGCAAGTAGGACATAAGTTGGAAAGGGCCACCAACTAGAACAGAATGGGGGTGCCTTAAAAACGTAAACATTGAGCTACCATATGATCCAGCAGGCCCACTCCTCCACCTATAATCTAAGAAGAGAGAATTGGAAAGACACAGGCAGGCAAATCTGCATTGCACAGTATTACAATATCCAAGATATGGAAGTAACCAAAAAGTCCACCAACAGATGGGTGGACAAAGAAGTACTCCTCCATGTACAGATGGAATATTCGCTAGTGAAAAAAATGAAACAATACCATTTGCAGCGCCATAGATGAGTCTAGACGTAATCACGCCACAGGTAGTCAGTGAGAAAGCAAAATACATATATCCTATGATATCACTTTCAGGAGTTACTTAAAAATTGATACCAATGAAGATATTTCCACACAGAAAGGCAATCACAGTTTCATTAAAAAACTTATGGTTCACCAAATAGAAAGGGATGAGGATTGGATACATTACCATATTGGGGTTAACAGAGATATACAAACCATGTGAAATATATAACCACCAAAGACGTACGGAAGACCAGGAGAAGACTACTCAACATTGTGTCATAACCTACATGGGAAAAGGATGCGAGGAAGAAAAGATACACGTATATGTGTGAAAGACCCACATCTTGCACACCTAGAGCAAACAAACCAATGTAATCAAATCTGCTGGGATAAAAAATAAAAAGTAAATTACAAATATGAACAAGAAGTAATGAGACATAAACTTAAAGGGCTTTTTCCTGGCCCATTCCATTCTAATTTACAACCTAGAACACCACTTCCATTAAGCCTCTGTTTCCCCAGGTACCAAATTTGGTAAAGAAGAAATGCTGCCACCTTGTGGCCGTGTCCTGCAAGAGCAGCTTTAAACTCACAGCTAATGGTTACTTAACATTCACAAGGACTCAGGGCTGTAAAGGACACCTGCCCTAAAAAATTGTGCTGAAGTAGTGAATGGACAAAAAAATTCAAAACAGGCAGATGTTTCAAGAAGAGACTATGAAGAGTTATGTATTACTCACGCTCTTTTAAAAAAAAAGGAAAATGGATACAAGCTCAACCTCAGGGTGTGTTAGACCCACGCAATCTAATCTACGAAAAGTTTCAACTTACACCAGTCGACTGACCATCAGCAAAAAGTATACGAACAATAAATGCTGAAGGGGTTTTAGAGAACTGTGTACCCTCTACCTGCTGGTGAGACGTAAAGGGGTAACAGCCAATAATGAGAAAAGAAAGGAGCTGTGTTTAAAAGTAAAAATGGAGGTACCATTCAATCCAGCAGGCGCACCATTGGATCTCTCACCTGAGAAGACAAGAATCGAGAAGACACAGGCCGCAAAAGCTGCAGTGCAGCCTTATTCACAATAGCCAAGACAGTGAAGCAATCAAAATGTCCAACAACAGGTGAATGGATAAAGAAGAAGTGGTCCATGTACACAATGGAATATTAGCCATGGAAAACAACGAACCATTGCTCTTTGAGGCACCACAAATGAGTCTGCAGATAATCATGAAAGATGAGGTAAGTTGGAAAGCAAAAGACCTGTATTCTATGATATCACTTATAGGCGTTCTCTAATAACTGACACAAATGAACATATTTCCACAGAGAAAGACACTCAAAGACTTAGAAAATAAAACTATGCTCAACTAAAAGGAAAGGTGGGGGAATGGATAAATTAAGATTACTGTTACTATATGTATACAAACACAAATTATATAAATATCTCAAAAATACCGACCATATAGCAAGGGAGGTCTGCGGAACCCTCTGTAACATTTTACATGGGAAGAGGATCTGTACTTGAATAGACATATATAATGTACAAATGAACCAGATTGTGTTCACCTAGGACAAACAATATTCTAAGCTTTACCCCAATTAAAAAAAAAAAAAATTAAAACCAAGAAGAAATAATGAGACATAAACTTATAGGGCTTTCTCCGTGCACATTCCAATGTAATTTACAACCTAGGAACACGACTTCCAGAAAGGCTCTGCTGCCCTACTACCCAGATTTGGGAATGGAGAAATGCTGCCTGCTTCAGGTCACTTCCCACAACAGAAGCTTTAAAACCATTGCTAAAGGTCACTAAATATTCACAAAACTTGCAGTTCGGTAAATGACACCTGCTCTCTAAAAAGAGTCTCAGGTGGAAAATCGACCAAAAAATTCAAAAGAGGGCAACCTTCCAAGAAGACAATATCAAGAGTTATATTGTACTCCCAATTGTTTCCTTTTTTCAACAGAAAAGAAAACGGCGGTGAAAAATGATGAGTTTTACGAATTTTCAAAGCCATGCAAACCCAAATTACAAAACCCTACCAGCTCACAGCAGCCAGCAGGGCCATTAGCATAAATGCTGCAAACAATAGATACTGAAGCGATTGTGGAGAAATGTGTACCCTCGATTCTAAGGGGGACGTGGTAAGTGCCACTAATGAAAACACAAAGAAGGTGCTTTGAAAAGGGAAAAACGATGCTACCAGTCAGTCAATCACACCCACTGCTGGGGCTATCACCTGAGAAAATGAGAATCAAAAAGTCACAGGCTGGCAATCCTGCACTCCAACAATATTTACCATAGCCAACACTTGGAAGCAATGAAAATGTCCATCAACCGAGGAATGCACAAAGAAGAAGTGGTCCACGAACACAGTGGAAAATTACTCCAATAAAAAATAAAAATTAAATTTAAAAATCCAACAAAACTAAGGAGACATCAGCTTGTGTGGGTTTGTCCGGGCACACTCCACTCTAATTTATAACCGAGAAACACCACAGGCCGCAAGGGCTTTTCCCTAGTTACCAGGGTGGGGAACATAGAAAGGCTGCTGCCCTCTGGCAGTTACCTGCAAAAGCAGTTTTAAAGCCTGTGCTAATGGTCATTTCATAGGAATAAGTACTGCAGAAGTGTAAATGAAACCTGCCCTCAAAATGTCTTCAGGGAGGTAATGGCCAAAACATTTCAAAATGTGACACATACTTTAAGAGAACACTTTGAAGAACTAAGGGGAAATCACAGCTTGAAAAATAAAAAGGACATGCCTTAAAGCTCAATTTCAACGGATTATGAGGCACGTGCGAATTCAACCACAAAGAGGTATCAGGTCACACTTTTCAGAATAACCATCAGCAAGAAAACTACAAACAATAAATGCTGAAGGTGTTGTGGAGAAATGCATACCCTCAACTGCAAGTAGGACATAAGTTGGAAAGGGCCACCAACTAGAACAGAATGGGGGTGCCTTAAAAACGTAAACATTGAGCTACCATATGATCCAGCAGGCCCACTCCTCCACCTATAATCTAAGAAGAGAGAATTGGAAAGACACAGGCAGGCAAATCTGCATTGCACAGTATTACAATATCCAAGATATGGAAGTAACCAAAAAGTCCACCAACAGATGGGTGGACAAAGAAGTACTCCTCCATGTACAGATGGAATATTCGCTAGTGAAAAAAATGAAACAATACCATTTGCAGCGCCATAGATGAGTCTAGACGTAATCACGCCACAGGTAGTCAGTGAGAAAGCAAAATACATATATCCTATGATATCACTTTCAGGAGTTACTTAAAAATTGATACCAATGAAGATATTTCCACAGAGAAAGGCAATCACAGTTTCATTAAAAAACTTATGGTTCACCAAATAGAAAGGGATGAGGATTGGATACATTACCATATTGGGGTTAACAGAGATATACAAACCATGTGAAATATATAACCACCAAAGACGTACGGAAGACCAGGAGAAGACTACTCAACATTGTGTCATAACCTACATGGGAAAAGGATGCGAGGAAGAAAAGATACACGTATATGTGTGAAAGACCCACATCTTGCACACCTAGAGCAAACAAACCAATGTAATCAAATCTGCTGGGATAAAAAATAAAAAGTAAATTACAAATATGAACAAGAAGTAATGAGACATAAACTTAAAGGGCTTTTTCCTGGCCCATTCCATTCTAATTTACAACCTAGAACACCACTTCCATTAAGCCTCTGTTTCCCCAGGTACCAAAATTGGTAAAGAAGAAATGCTGCCACCTTGTGGCCGTGTCCTGCAAGAGCAGCTTTAAACTCACAGCTAATGGTTACTTAACATTCACAAGGACTCAGGGCTGTAAAGGACACCTGCCCTAAAAAATTGTGCTGAAGTAGTGAATGGACAAAAAAATTCAAAACAGGCAGATGTTTCAAGAAGAGACTATGAAGAGTTATGTATTACTCACGCTCTTTTAAAAAAAAAGGAAAATGGATACAAGCTCAACCTCAGGGTGTGTTAGACCCATGCAATCTAATCTACGAAAAGTTTCAACTTACACCAGTCGACTGACCATCAGCAAAAAGTATACGAACAATAAATGCTGAAGGGGTTTTAGAGCACTGTGTACCCTCTACCTGCTGGTGAGACGTAAAGGGGTAACAGCCAATAATGAGAAAAGAAAGGAGCTGTGTTTAAAAGTAAAAATGGAGGTACCATTCAATCCAGCAGGCGCACCATTGGATCTCTCACCTGAGAAGACAAGAATCGAGAAGACACAGGCCGCAAAAGCTGCAGTGCAGCCTTATTCACAATAGCCAAGACAGTGAAGCAATCAAAATGTCCAACAACAGGTGAATGGATAAAGAAGAAGTGGTCCATGTACACAATGGAATATTAGCCATGGAAAACAACGAACCATTGCTCTTTGAGGCACCACAAATGAGTCTGCAGATAATCATGAAAGATGAGGTAAGTTGGAAAGCAAAAGACCTGTATTCTATGATATCACTTATAGGCGTTCTCTAATAACTGACACAAATGAACATATTTCCACAGAGAAAGACACTCACAGACTTAGAAAATAAAACTATGCTCAACTAAAAGGAAAGGTGGGGGAATGGATAAATTAAGATTACTGTTACTATATGTATACAAACACAAATTATATAAATATCTCAAAAATACCGACCATATAGCAAGGGAGGTCTGCGGAACCCTCTGTAACATTTTACATGGGAAGAGGATCTGTACTTGAATAGACATATATAATGTACAAATGAACCAGATTGTGTTCACCTAGGACAAACAATATTCTAAGCTTTACCCCAATTAAAAAAAAAAAAAATTAAAACCAAGAAGAAATAATGAGACATAAACTTATAGGGCTTTCTCCGTGCACATTCCAATGTAATTTACAACCTAGGAACACGACTTCCAGAAAGGCTCTGCTGCCCTACTACCCAGATTTGGGAATGGAGAAATGCTGCCTGCTTCAGGTCACTTCCCACAACAGAAGCTTTAAAACCATTGCTAAAGGTCACTAAATATTCACAAAACTTGCAGTTCGGTAAATGACACCTGCTCTCTAAAAAGAGTCTCAGGTGGAAAATCGACCAAAAAATTCAAAAGAGGGCAACCTTCCAAGAAGACAATATCAAGAGTTATATTGTACTCCCAATTGTTTCCTTTTTTCAACAGAAAAGAAAACGGCGGTGAAAAATGATGAGTTTTACGAATTTTCAAAGCCATGCAAACCCAAATTACAAAACCCTACCAGCTCACAGCAGCCAGCAGGGCCATTAGCATAAATGCTGCAAACAATAGATACTGAAGCGATTGTGGAGAAATGTGTACCCTCGATTCTAAGGGGGACGTGGTAAGTGCCACTAATGAAAACACAAAGAAGGTGCTTTGAAAAGGGAAAAACGATGCTACCAGTCAGTCAATCACACCCACTGCTGGGGCTATCACCTGAGAAAATGAGAATCAAAAAGTCACAGGCTGGCAATCCTGCACTCCAACAATATTTACCATAGCCAACACTTGGAAGCAATGAAAATGTCCATCAACCGAGGAATGCACAAAGAAGAAGTGGTCCACGAACACAGTGGAAAATTACTCCAATAAAAAATAAAAATTAAATTTAAAAATCCAACAAAACTAAGGAGACATCAGCTTGTGTGGGTTTGTCCGGGCACACTCCACTCTAATTTATAACCGAGAAACACCACAGGCCGCAAGGGCTTTTCCCTAGTTACCAGGGTGGGGAACATAGAAAGGCTGCTGCCCTCTGGCAGTTACCTGCAAAAGCAGTTTTAAAGCCTGTGCTAATGGTCATTTCATAGGAATAAGTACTGCAGAAGTGTAAATGAAACCTGCCCTCAAAATGTCTTCAGGGAGGTAATGGCCAAAACATTTCAAAATGTGACACATACTTTAAGAGAACACTTTGAAGAACTAAGGGGAAATCACAGCTTGAAAAATAAAAAGGACATGCCTTAAAGCTCAGTTTCAACGGATTATGAGGCACGTGCGAATTCAACCACAAAGAGGTATCAGGTCACACTTTTCAGAATAACCATCAGCAAGAAAACTACAAACAATAAATGCTGAAGGTGTTGTGGAGAAATGCATACCCTCAACTGCAAGTAGGACATAAGTTGGAAAGGGCCACCAACTAGAACAGAATGGGGGTGCCTTAAAAACGTAAACATTGAGCTACCATATGATCCAGCAGGCCCACTCCTCCACCTATAATCTAAGAAGAGAGAATTGGAAAGACACAGGCAGGCAAATCTGCATTGCACAGTATTACAATATCCAAGATATGGAAGTAACCAAAAAGTCCACCAACAGATGGGTGGACAAAGAAGTACTCCTCCATGTACAGATGGAATATTCGCTAGTGAAAAAAATGAAACAATACCATTTGCAGCGCCATAGATGAGTCTAGACGTAATCACGCCACAGGTAGTCAGTGAGAAAGCAAAATACATATATCCTATGATATCACTTTCAGGAGTTACTTAAAAATTGATACCAATGAAGATATTTCCACAGAGAAAGGCAATCACAGTTTCATTAAAAAACTTATGGTTCACCAAATAGAAAGGGATGAGGATTGGATACATTACCATATTGGGGTTAACAGAGATATACAAACCATGTGAAATATATAACCACCAAAGACGTACGGAAGACCAGGAGAAGACTACTCAACATTGTGTCATAACCTACATGGGAAAAGGATGCGAGGAAGAAAAGATACACGTATATGTGTGAAAGACCCACATCTTGCACACCTAGAGCAAACAAACCAATGTAATCAAATCTGCTGGGATAAAAAATAAAAAGTAAATTACAAATATGAACAAGAAGTAATGAGACATAAACTTAAAGGGCTTTTTCCTGGCCCATTCCATTCTAATTTACAACCTAGAACACCACTTCCATTAAGCCTCTGTTTCCCCAGGTACCAAATTTGGTAAAGAAGAAATGCTGCCACCTTGTGGCCGTGTCCTGCAAGAGCAGCTTTAAACTCACAGCTAATGGTTACTTAACATTCACAAGGACTCAGGGCTGTAAAGGACACCTGCCCTAAAAAATTGTGCTGAAGTAGTGAATGGACAAAAAAATTCAAAACAGGCAGATGTTTCAAGAAGAGACTATGAAGAGTTATGTATTACTCACGCTCTTTTAAAAAAAAAGGAAAATGGATACAAGCTCAACCTCAGGGTGTGTTAGACCCATGCAATCTAATCTACGAAAAGTTTCAACTTACACCAGTCGACTGACCATCAGCAAAAAGTATACGAACAATAAATGCTGAAGGGGTTTTAGAGCACTGTGTACCCTCTACCTGCTGGTGAGACGTAAAGGGGTAACAGCCAATAATGAGAAAAGAAAGGAGCTGTGTTTAAAAGTAAAAATGGAGGTACCATTCAATCCAGCAGGCGCACCATTGGATCTCTCACCTGAGAAGACAAGAATCGAGAAGACACAGGCCGCAAAAGCTGCAGTGCAGCCTTATTCACAATAGCCAAGACAGTGAAGCAATCAAAATGTCCAACAACAGGTGAATGGATAAAGAAGAAGTGGTCCATGTACACAATGGAATATTAGCCATGGAAAACAACGAACCATTGCTCTTTGAGGCACCACAAATGAGTCTGCAGATAATCATGAAAGATGAGGTAAGTTGGAAAGCAAAAGACCTGTATTCTATGATATCACTTATAGGCGTTCTCTAATAACTGACACAAATGAACATATTTCCACAGAGAAAGACACTCACAGACTTAGAAAATAAAACTATGCTCAACTAAAAGGAAAGGTGGGGGAATGGATAAATTAAGATTACTGTTACTATATGTATACAAACACAAATTATATAAATATCTCAAAAATACCGACCATATAGCAAGGGAGGTCTGCGGAACCCTCTGTAACATTTTACATGGGAAGAGGATCTGTACTTGAATAGACATATATAATGTACAAATGAACCAGATTGTGTTCACCTAGGACAAACAATATTCTAAGCTTTACCCCAATTAAAAAAAAAAAAAATTAAAACCAAGAAGAAATAATGAGACATAAACTTATAGGGCTTTCTCCGTGCACATTCCAATGTAATTTACAACCTAGGAACACGACTTCCAGAAAGGCTCTGCTGCCCTACTACCCAGATTTGGGAATGGAGAAATGCTGCCTGCTTCAGGTCACTTCCCACAACAGAAGCTTTAAAACCATTGCTAAAGGTCACTAAATATTCACAAAACTTGCAGTTCGGTAAATGACACCTGCTCTCTAAAAAGAGTCTCAGGTGGAAAATCGACCAAAAAATTCAAAAGAGGGCAACCTTCCAAGAAGACAATATCAAGAGTTATATTGTACTCCCAATTGTTTCCTTTTTTCAACAGAAAAGAAAACGGCGGTGAAAAATGATGAGTTTTACGAATTTTCAAAGCCATGCAAACCCAAATTACAAAACCCTACCAGCTCACAGCAGCCAGCAGGGCCATTAGCATAAATGCTGCAAACAATAGATACTGAAGCGATTGTGGAGAAATGTGTACCCTCGATTCTAAGGGGGACGTGGTAAGTGCCACTAATGAAAACACAAAGAAGGTGCTTTGAAAAGGGAAAAACGATGCTACCAGTCAGTCAATCACACCCACTGCTGGGGCTATCACCTGAGAAAATGAGAATCAAAAAGTCACAGGCTGGCAATCCTGCACTCCAACAATATTTACCATAGCCAACACTTGGAAGCAATGAAAATGTCCATCAACCGAGGAATGCACAAAGAAGAAGTGGTCCACGAACACAGTGGAAAATTACTCCAATAAAAAATAAAAATTAAATTTAAAAATCCAACAAAACTAAGGAGACATCAGCTTGTGTGGGTTTGTCCGGGCACACTCCACTCTAATTTATAACCGAGAAACACCACAGGCCGCAAGGGCTTTTCCCTAGTTACCAGGGTGGGGAACATAGAAAGGCTGCTGCCCTCTGGCAGTTACCTGCAAAAGCAGTTTTAAAGCCTGTGCTAATGGTCATTTCATAGGAATAAGTACTGCAGAAGTGTAAATGAAACCTGCCCTCAAAATGTCTTCAGGGAGGTAATGGCCAAAACATTTCAAAATGTGACACATACTTTAAGAGAACACTTTGAAGAACTAAGGGGAAATCACAGCTTGAAAA
Source organism: Balaenoptera physalus (assembly GCF_965194825.1). Lineage (NCBI taxonomy): Eukaryota > Metazoa > Chordata > Mammalia > Artiodactyla > Balaenopteridae > Balaenoptera > Balaenoptera physalus. Next base: position 152,832 of record NW_028125238.1, read on the forward strand.
ATAAAAAGGACATGCCTTAAAGCTCAATTTCAACGGATTATGAGGCACGTGCGAATTCAACCACAAAGAGGTATCAGGTCACACTTTTCAGAATAACCATCAGCAAGAAAACTACAAACAATAAATGCTGAAGGTGTTGTGGAGAAATGCATACCCTCAACTGCAAGTAGGACATAAGTTGGAAAGGGCCACCAACTAGAACAGAATGGGGGTGCCTTAAAAACGTAAACATTGAGCTACCATATGATCCAGCAGGCCCACTCCTCCACCTATAATCTAAGAAGAGAGAATTGGAAAGACACAGGCAGGCAAATCTGCATTGCACAGTATTACAATATCCAAGATATGGAAGTAACCAAAAAGTCCACCAACAGATGGGTGGACAAAGAAGTACTCCTCCATGTACAGATGGAATATTCGCTAGTGAAAAAAATGAAACAATACCATTTGCAGCGCCATAGATGAGTCTAGACGTAATCACGCCACAGGTAGTCAGTGAGAAAGCAAAATACATATATCCTATGATATCACTTTCAGGAGTTACTTAAAAATTGATACCAATGAAGATATTTCCACAGAGAAAGGCAATCACAGTTTCATTAAAAAACTTATGGTTCACCAAATAGAAAGGGATGAGGATTGGATACATTACCATATTGGGGTTAACAGAGATATACAAACCATGTGAAATATATAACCACCAAAGACGTACGGAAGACCAGGAGAAGACTACTCAACATTGTGTCATAACCTACATGGGAAAAGGATGCGAGGAAGAAAAGATACACGTATATGTGTGAAAGACCCACATCTTGCACACCTAGAGCAAACAAACCAATGTAATCAAATCTGCTGGGATAAAAAATAAAAAGTAAATTACAAATATGAACAAGAAGTAATGAGACATAAACTTAAAGGGCTTTTTCCTGGCCCATTCCATTCTAATTTACAACCTAGAACACCACTTCCATTAAGCCTCTGTTTCCCCAGGTACCAAATTTGGTAAAGAAGAAATGCTGCCACCTTGTGGCCGTGTCCTGCAAGAGCAGCTTTAAACTCACAGCTAATGGTTACTTAACATTCACAAGGACTCAGGGCTGTAAAGGACACCTGCCCTAAAAAATTGTGCTGAAGTAGTGAATGGACAAAAAAATTCAAAACAGGCAGATGTTTCAAGAAGAGACTATGAAGAGTTATGTATTACTCACGCTCTTTTAAAAAAAAAGGAAAATGGATACAAGCTCAACCTCAGGGTGTGTTAGACCCATGCAATCTAATCTACGAAAAGTTTCAACTTACACCAGTCGACTGACCATCAGCAAAAAGTATACGAACAATAAATGCTGAAGGGGTTTTAGAGCACTGTGTACCCTCTACCTGCTGGTGAGACGTAAAGGGGTAACAGCCAATAATGAGAAAAGAAAGGAGCTGTGTTTAAAAGTAAAAATGGAGGTACCATTCAATCCAGCAGGCGCACCATTGGATCTCTCACCTGAGAAGACAAGAATCGAGAAGACACAGGCCGCAAAAGCTGCAGTGCAGCCTTATTCACAATAGCCAAGACAGTGAAGCAATCAAAATGTCCAACAACAGGTGAATGGATAAAGAAGAAGTGGTCCATGTACACAATGGAATATTAGCCATGGAAAACAACGAACCATTGCTCTTTGAGGCACCACAAATGAGTCTGCAGATAATCATGAAAGATGAGGTAAGTTGGAAAGCAAAAGACCTGTATTCTATGATATCACTTATAGGCGTTCTCTAATAACTGACACAAATGAACATATTTCCACAGAGAAAGACACTCACAGACTTAGAAAATAAAACTATGCTCAACTAAAAGGAAAGGTGGGGGAATGGATAAATTAAGATTACTGTTACTATATGTATACAAACACAAATTATATAAATATCTCAAAAATACCGACCATATAGCAAGGGAGGTCTGCGGAACCCTCTGTAACATTTTACATGGGAAGAGGATCTGTACTTGAATAGACATATATAATGTACAAATGAACCAGATTGTGTTCACCTAGGACAAACAATATTCTAAGCTTTACCACAATTAAAAAAAAAAAAAATTAAAACCAAGAAGAAATAATGAGACATAAACTTATAGGGCTTTCTCCGTGCACATTCCAATGTAATTTACAACCTAGGAACACGACTTCCAGAAAGGCTCTGCTGCCCTACTACCCAGATTTGGGAATGGAGAAATGCTGCCTGCTTCAGGTCACTTCCCACAACAGAAGCTTTAAAACCATTGCTAAAGGTCACTAAATATTCACAAAACTTGCAGTTCGGTAAATGACACCTGCTCTCTAAAAAGAGTCTCAGGTGGAAAATCGACCAAAAAATTCAAAAGAGGGCAACCTTCCAAGAAGACAATATCAAGAGTTATATTGTACTCCCAATTGTTTCCTTTTTTCAACAGAAAAGAAAACGGCGGTGAAAAATGATGAGTTTTACGAATTTTCAAAGCCATGCAAACCCAAATTACAAAACCCTACCAGCTCACAGCAGCCAGCAGGGCCATTAGCATAAATGCTGCAAACAATAGATACTGAAGCGATTGTGGAGAAATGTGTACCCTCGATTCTAAGGGGGACGTGGTAAGTGCCACTAATGAAAACACAAAGAAGGTGCTTTGAAAAGGGAAAAACGATGCTACCAGTCAGTCAATCACACCCACTGCTGGGGCTATCACCTGAGAAAATGAGAATCAAAAAGTCACAGGCTGGCAATCCTGCACTCCAACAATATTTACCATAGCCAACACTTGGAAGCAATGAAAATGTCCATCAACCGAGGAATGCACAAAGAAGAAGTGGTCCACGAACACAGTGGAAAATTACTCCAATAAAAAATAAAAATTAAATTTAAAAATCCAACAAAACTAAGGAGACATCAGCTTGTGTGGGTTTGTCCGGGCACACTCCACTCTAATTTATAACCGAGAAACACCACAGGCCGCAAGGGCTTTTCCCTAGTTACCAGGGTGGGGAACATAGAAAGGCTGCTGCCCTCTGGCAGTTACCTGCAAAAGCAGTTTTAAAGCCTGTGCTAATGGTCATTTCATAGGAATAAGTACTGCAGAAGTGTAAATGAAACCTGCCCTCAAAATGTCTTCAGGGAGGTAATGGCCAAAACATTTCAAAATGTGACACATACTTTAAGAGAACACTTTGAAGAACTAAGGGGAAATCACAGCTTGAAAAATAAAAAGGACATGCCTTAAAGCTCAATTTCAACGGATTATGAGGCACGTGCGAATTCAACCACAAAGAGGTATCAGGTCACACTTTTCAGAATAACCATCAGCAAGAAAACTACAAACAATAAATGCTGAAGGTGTTGTGGAGAAATGCATACCCTCAACTGCAAGTAGGACATAAGTTGGAAAGGGCCACCAACTAGAACAGAATGGGGGTGCCTTAAAAACGTAAACATTGAGCTACCATATGATCCAGCAGGCCCACTCCTCCACCTATAATCTAAGAAGAGAGAATTGGAAAGACACAGGCAGGCAAATCTGCATTGCACAGTATTACAATATCCAAGATATGGAAGTAACCAAAAAGTCCACCAACAGATGGGTGGACAAAGAAGTACTCCTCCATGTACAGATGGAATATTCGCTAGTGAAAAAAATGAAACAATACCATTTGCAGCGCCATAGATGAGTCTAGACGTAATCACGCCACAGGTAGTCAGTGAGAAAGCAAAATACATATATCCTATGATATCACTTTCAGGAGTTACTTAAAAATTGATACCAATGAAGATATTTCCACAGAGAAAGGCAATCACAGTTTCATTAAAAAACTTATGGTTCACCAAATAGAAAGGGATGAGGATTGGATACATTACCATATTGGGGTTAACAGAGATATACAAACCATGTGAAATATATAACCACCAAAGACGTACGGAAGACCAGGAAAAGACTACTCAACATTGTGTCATAACCTACATGGGAAAAGGATGCGAGGAAGAAAAGATACACGTATATGTGTGAAAGACCCACATCTTGCACACCTAGAGCAAACAAACCAATGTAATCAAATCTGCTGGGATAAAAAATAAAAAGTAAATTACAAATATGAACAAGAAGTAATGAGACATAAACTTAAAGGGCTTTTTCCTGGCCCATTCCATTCTAATTTACAACCTAGAACACCACTTCCATTAAGCCTCTGTTTCCCCAGGTACCAAATTTGGTAAAGAAGAAATGCTGCCACCTTGTGGCCGTGTCCTGCAAGAGCAGCTTTAAACTCACAGCTAATGGTTACTTAACATTCACAAGGACTCAGGGCTGTAAAGGACACCTGCCCTAAAAAATTGTGCTGAAGTAGTGAATGGACAAAAAAATTCAAAACAGGCAGATGTTTCAAGAAGAGACTATGAAGAGTTATGTATTACTCACGCTCTTTTAAAAAAAAAGGAAAATGGATACAAGCTCAACCTCAGGGTGTGTTAGACCCATGCAATCTAATCTACGAAAAGTTTCAACTTACACCAGTCGACTGACCATCAGCAAAAAGTATACGAACAATAAATGCTGAAGGGGTTTTAGAGCACTGTGTACCCTCTACCTGCTGGTGAGACGTAAAGGGGTAACAGCCAATAATGAGAAAAGAAAGGAGCTGTGTTTAAAAGTAAAAATGGAGGTACCATTCAATCCAGCAGGCGCACCATTGGATCTCTCACCTGAGAAGACAAGAATCGAGAAGACACAGGCCGCAAAAGCTGCAGTGCAGCCTTATTCACAATAGCCAGGACAGTGAAGCAATCAAAATGTCCAACAACAGGTGAATGGATAAAGAAGAAGTGGTCCATGTACACAATGGAATATTAGCCATGGAAAACAACGAACCATTGCTCTTTGAGGCACCACAAATGAGTCTGCAGATAATCATGAAAGATGAGGTAAGTTGGAAAGCAAAAGACCTGTATTCTATGATATCACTTATAGGCGTTCTCTAATAACTGACACAAATGAACATATTTCCACAGAGAAAGACACTCACAGACTTAGAAAATAAAACTATGCTCAACTAAAAGGAAAGGTGGGGGAATGGATAAATTAAGATTACTGTTACTATATGTATACAAACACAAATTATATAAATATCTCAAAAATACCGACCATATAGCAAGGGAGGTCTGCGGAACCCTCTGTAACATTTTACATGGGAAGAGGATCTGTACTTGAATAGACATATATAATGTACAAATGAACCAGATTGTGTTCACCTAGGACAAACAATATTCTAAGCTTTACCCCAATTAAAAAAAAAAAAAAATTAAAACCAAGAAGAAATAATGAGACATAAACTTATAGGGCTTTCTCCGTGCACATTCCAATGTAATTTACAACCTAGGAACACGCCTTCCAGAAAGGTTCTGCTGCCCTACTACCCAGATTTGGGAATGGAGAAATGCAGCCTGCTTCAGGTCACTTCCCACAACAGAAGCTTTAAAACCATTGCTAAAGGTCACTAAATATTCACAAAACTTGCAGTTCGGTAAATGACACCTGCTCTCTAAAAAGAGTCTCAGGTGGAAAATCGACCAAAAAATTCAAAAGAGGGCAACCTTCCAAGAAGACAATATCAAGAGTTATATTGTACTCCCAATTGTTTCCTTTTTTCAACAGAAAAGAAAACGGCGGTGAAAAATGATGAGTTTTACGAATTTTCAAAGCCATGCAAACCCAAATTACAAAACCCTACCAGCTCACAGCAGCCAGCAGGGCCATTAGCATAAATGCTGCAAACAATAGATACTGAAGCGATTGTGGAGAAATGTGTACCCTCGATTCTAAGGGGGACGTGGTAAGTGCCACTAATGAAAACACAAAGAAGGTGCTTTGAAAAGGGAAAAACGATGCTACCAGTCAGTCAATCACACCCACTGCTGGGGCTATCACCTGAGAAAATGAGAATCAAAAAGTCACAGGCTGGCAATCCTGCACTCCAACAATATTTACCATAGCCAACACTTGGAAGCAATGAAAATGTCCATCAACCGAGGAATGCACAAAGAAGAAGTGGTCCACGAACACAGTGGAAAATTACTCCAATAAAAAATAAAAATTAAATTTAAAAATCCAACAAAACTAAGGAGACATCAGCTTGTGTGGGTTTGTCCGGGCACACTCCACTCTAATTTATAACCGAGAAACACCACAGGCCGCAAGGGCTTTTCCCTAGTTACCAGGGTGGGGAACATAGAAAGGCTGCTGCCCTCTGGCAGTTACCTGCAAAAGCAGTTTTAAAGCCTGTGCTAATGGTCATTTCATAGGAATAAGTACTGCAGAAGTGTAAATGAAACCTGCCCTCAAAATGTCTTCAGGGAGGTAATGGCCAAAACATTTCAAAATGTGACACATACTTTAAGAGAACACTTTGAAGAACTAAGGGGAAATCACAGCTTGAAAAATAAAAAGGACATGCCTTAAAGCTCAATTTCAACGGATTATGAGGCACGTGCGAATTCAACCACAAAGAGGTATCAGGTCACACTTTTCAGAATAACCATCAGCAAGAAAACTACAAACAATAAATGCTGAAGGTGTTGTGGAGAAATGCATACCCTCAACTGCAAGTAGGACATAAGTTGGAAAGGGCCACCAACTAGAACAGAATGGGGGTGCCTTAAAAACGTAAACATTGAGCTACCATATGATCCAGCAGGCCCACTCCTCCACCTATAATCTAAGAAGAGAGAATTGGAAAGACACAGGCAGGCAAATCTGCATTGCACAGTATTACAATATCCAAGATATGGAAGTAACCAAAAAGTCCACCAACAGATGGGTGGACAAAGAAGTACTCCTCCATGTACAGATGGAATATTCGCTAGTGAAAAAAATGAAACAATACCATTTGCAGCGCCATAGATGAGTCTAGACGTAATCACGCCACAGGTAGTCAGTGAGAAAGCAAAATACATATATCCTATGATATCACTTTCAGGAGTTACTTAAAAATTGATACCAATGAAGATATTTCCACAGAGAAAGGCAATCACAGTTTCATTAAAAAACTTATGGTTCACCAAATAGAAAGGGATGAGGATTGGATACATTACCATATTGGGGTTAACAGAGATATACAAACCATGTGAAATATATAACCACCAAAGACGTACGGAAGACCAGGAGAAGACTACTCAACATTGTGTCATAACCTACATGGGAAAAGGATGCGAGGAAGAAAAGATACACGTATATGTGTGAAAGACCCACATCTTGCACACCTAGAGCAAACAAACCAATGTAATCAAATCTGCTGGGATAAAAAATAAAAAGTAAATTACAAATATGAACAAGAAGTAATGAGACATAAACTTAAAGGGCTTTTTCCTGGCCCATTCCATTCTAATTTACAACCTAGAACACCACTTCCATTAAGCCTCTGTTTCCCCAGGTACCAAATTTGGTAAAGAAGAAATGCTGCCACCTTGTGGCCGTGTCCTGCAAGAGCAGCTTTAAACTCACAGCTAATGGTTACTTAACATTCACAAGGACTCAGGGCTGTAAAGGACACCTGCCCTAAAAAATTGTGCTGAAGTAGTGAATGGACAAAAAAATTCAAAACAGGCAGATGTTTCAAGAAGAGACTATGAAGAGTTATGTATTACTCACGCTCTTTTAAAAAAAAAGGAAAATGGATACAAGCTCAACCTCAGGGTGTGTTAGACCCATGCAATCTAATCTACGAAAAGTTTCAACTTACACCAGTCGACTGACCATCAGCAAAAAGTATACGAACAATAAATGCTGAAGGGGTTTTAGAGCACTGTGTACCCTCTACCTGCTGGTGAGACGTAAAGGGGTAACAGCCAATAATGAGAAAAGAAAGGAGCTGTGTTTAAAAGTAAAAATGGAGGTACCATTCAATCCAGCAGGCGCACCATTGGATCTCTCACCTGAGAAGACAAGAATCGAGAAGACACAGGCCGCAAAAGCTGCAGTGCAGCCTTATTCACAATAGCCAGGACAGTGAAGCAATCAAAATGTCCAACAACAGGTGAATGGATAAAGAAGAAGTGGTCCATGTACACAATGGAATATTAGCCATGGAAAACAACGAACCATTGCTCTTTGAGGCACCACAAATGAGTCTGCAGATAATCATGAAAGATGAGGTAAGTTGGAAAGCAAAAGACCTGTATTCTATGATATCACTTATAGGCGTTCTCTAATAACTGACACAAATGAACATATTTCCACAGAGAAAGACACTCACAGACTTAGAAAATAAAACTATGCTCAACTAAAAGGAAAGGTGGGGGAATGGATAAATTAAGATTACTGTTACTATATGTATACAAACACAAATTATATAAATATCTCAAAAATACCGACCATATAGCAAGGGAGGTCTGCGGAACCCTCTGTAACATTTTACATGGGAAGAGGATCTGTACTTGAATAGACATATATAATGTACAAATGAACCAGATTGTGTTCACCTAGGACAAACAATATTCTAAGCTTTACCCCAATTAAAAAAAAAAAATTAAAACCAAGAAGAAATAATGAGACATAAACTTATAGGGCTTTCTCCGTGCACATTCCAATGTAATTTACAACCTAGGAACACGACTTCCAGAAAGGCTCTGCTGCCCTACTACCCAGATTTGGGAATGGAGAAATGCTGCCTGCTTCAGGTCACTTCCCACAACAGAAGCTTTAAAACCATTGCTAAAGGTCACTAAATATTCACAAAACTTGCAGTTCGGTAAATGACACCTGCTCTCTAAAAAGAGTCTCAGGTGGAAAATCGACCAAAAAATTCAAAAGAGGGCAACCTTCCAAGAAGACAATATCAAGAGTTATATTGTACTCCCAATTGTTTCCTTTTTTCAACAGAAAAGAAAACGGCGGTGAAAAATGATGAGTTTTACGAATTTTCAAAGCCATGCAAACCCAAATTACAAAACCCTACCAGCTCACAGCAGCCAGCAGGGCCATTAGCATAAATGCTGCAAACAATAGATACTGAAGCGATTGTGGAGAAATGTGTACCCTCGATTCTAAGGGGGACGTGGTAAGTGCCACTAATGAAAACACAAAGAAGGTGCTTTGAAAAGGGAAAAACGATGCTACCAGTCAGTCAATCACACCCACTGCTGGGGCTATCACCTGAGAAAATGAGAATCAAAAAGTCACAGGCTGGCAATCCTGCACTCCAACAATATTTACCATAGCCAACACTTGGAAGCAATGAAAATGTCCATCAACCGAGGAATGCACAAAGAAGAAGTGGTCCACGAACACAGTGGAAAATTACTCCAATAAAAAATAAAAATTAAATTTAAAAATCCAACAAAACTAAGGAGACATCAGCTTGTGTGGGTTTGTCCGGGCACACTCCACTCTAATTTATAACCGAGAAACACCACAGGCCGCAAGGGCTTTTCCCTAGTTACCAGGGTGGGGAACATAGAAAGGCTGCTGCCCTCTGGCAGTTACCTGCAAAAGCAGTTTTAAAGCCTGTGCTAATGGTCATTTCATAGGAATAAGTACTGCAGAAGTGTAAATGAAACCTGCCCTCAAAATGTCTTCAGGGAGGTAATGGCCAAAACATTTCAAAATGTGACACATACTTTAAGAGAACACTTTGAAGAACTAAGGGGAAATCACAGCTTGAAAAATAAAAAGGACATGCCTTAAAGCTCAATTTCAACGGATTATGAGGCACGTGCGAATTCAACCACAAAGAGGTATCAGGTCACACTTTTCAGAATAACCATCAGCAAGAAAACTACAAACAATAAATGCTGAAGGTGTTGTGGAGAAATGCATACCCTCAACTGCAAGTAGGACATAAGTTGGAAAGGGCCACCAACTAGAACAGAATGGGGGTGCCTTAAAAACGTAAACATTGAGCTACCATATGATCCAGCAGGCCCACTCCTCCACCTATAATCTAAGAAGAGAGAATTGGAAAGACACAGGCAGGCAAATCTGCATTGCACAGTATTACAATATCCAAGATATGGAAGTAACCAAAAAGTCCACCAACAGATGGGTGGACAAAGAAGTACTCCTCCATGTACAGATGGAATATTCGCTAGTGAAAAAAATGAAACAATACCATTTGCAGCGCCATAGATGAGTCTAGACGTAATCACGCCACAGGTAGTCAGTGAGAAAGCAAAATACATATATCCTATGATATCACTTTCAGGAGTTACTTAAAAATTGATACCAATGAAGATATTTCCACAGAGAAAGGCAATCACAGTTTCATTAAAAAACTTATGGTTCACCAAATAGAAAGGGATGAGGATTGGATACATTACCATATTGGGGTTAACAGAGATATACAAACCATGTGAAATATATAACCACCAAAGACGTACGGAAGACCAGGAGAAGACTACTCAACATTGTGTCATAACCTACATGGGAAAAGGATGCGAGGAAGAAAAGATACACGTATATGTGTGAAAGACCCACATCTTGCACACCTAGAGCAAACAAACCAATGTAATCAAATCTGCTGGGATAAAAAATAAAAAGTAAATTACAAATATGAACAAGAAGTAATGAGACATAAACTTAAAGGGCTTTTTCCTGGCCCATTCCATTCTAATTTACAACCTAGAACACCACTTCCATTAAGCCTCTGTTTCCCCAGGTACCAAATTTGGTAAAGAAGAAATGCTGCCACCTTGTGGCCGTGTCCTGCAAGAGCAGCTTTAAACTCACAGCTAATGGTTACTTAACATTCACAAGGACTCAGGGCTGTAAAGGACACCTGCCCTAAAAAATTGTGCTGAAGTAGTGAATGGACAAAAAAATTCAAAACAGGCAGATGTTTCAAGAAGAGACTATGAAGAGTTATGTATTACTCACGCTCTTTTAAAAAAAAAGGAAAATGGATACAAGCTCAACCTCAGGGTGTGTTAGACCCATGCAATCTAATCTACGAAAAGTTTCAACTTACACCAGTCGACTGACCATCAGCAAAAAGTATACGAACAATAAATGCTGAAGGGGTTTTAGAGCACTGTGTACCCTCTACCTGCTGGTGAGACGTAAAGGGGTAACAGCCAATAATGAGAAAAGAAAGGAGCTGTGTTTAAAAGTAAAAATGGAGGTACCATTCAATCCAGCAGGCGCACCATTGGATCTCTCACCTGAGAAGACAAGAATCGAGAAGACACAGGCCGCAAAAGCTGCAGTGCAGCCTTATTCACAATAGCCAGGACAGTGAAGCAATCAAAATGTCCAACAACAGGTGAATGGATAAAGAAGAAGTGGTCCATGTACACAATGGAATATTAGCCATGGAAAACAACGAACCATTGCTCTTTGAGGCACCACAAATGAGTCTGCAGATAATCATGAAAGATGAGGTAAATTGGAAAGCAAAAGACCTGTATTCTATGATATCACTTATAGGCGTTCTCTAATAACTGACACAAATGAACATATTTCCACAGAGAAAGACACTCACAGACTTAGAAAATAAAACTATGCTCAACTAAAAGGAAAGGTGGGGGAATGGATAAATTAAGATTACTGTTACTATATGTATACAAACACAAATTATATAAATATCTCAAAAATACCGACCATATAGCAAGGGAGGTCTGCGGAACCCTCTGTAACATTTTACATGGGAAGAGGATCTGTACTTGAATAGACATATATAATGTACAAATGAACCAGATTGTGTTCACCTAGGACAAACAATATTCTAAGCTTTACCCCAATTAAAAAAAAAAAAAAATTAAAACCAAGAAGAAATAATGAGACATAAACTTATAGGGCTTTCTCCGTGCACATTCCAATGTAATTTACAACCTAGGAACACGCCTTCCAGAAAGGTTCTGCTGCCCTACTACCCAGATTTGGGAATGGAGAAATGCAGCCTGCTTCAGGTCACTTCCCACAACAGAAGCTTTAAAACCATTGCTAAAGGTCACTAAATATTCACAAAACTTGCAGTTCGGTAAATGACACCTGCTCTCTAAAAAGAGTCTCAGGTGGAAAATCGACCAAAAAATTCAAAAGAGGGCAACCTTCCAAGAAGACAATATCAAGAGTTATATTGTACTCCCAATTGTTTCCTTTTTTCAACAGAAAAGAAAACGGCGGTGAAAAATGATGAGTTTTACGAATTTTCAAAGCCATGCAAACCCAAATTACAAAACCCTACCAGCTCACAGCAGCCAGCAGGGCCATTAGCATAAATGCTGCAAACAATAGATACTGAAGCGATTGTGGAGAAATGTGTACCCTCGATTCTAAGGGGGACGTGGTAAGTGCCACTAATGAAAACACAAAGAAGGTGCTTTGAAAAGGGAAAAACGATGCTACCAGTCAGTCAATCACACCCACTGCTGGGGCTATCACCTGAGAAAATGAGAATCAAAAAGTCACAGGCTGGCAATCCTGCACTCCAACAATATTTACCATAGCCAACACTTGGAAGCAATGAAAATGTCCATCAACCGAGGAATGCACAAAGAAGAAGTGGTCCACGAACACAGTGGAAAATTACTCCAATAAAAAATAAAAATTAAATTTAAAAATCCAACAAAACTAAGGAGACATCAGCTTGTGTGGGTTTGTCCGGGCACACTCCACTCTAATTTATAACCGAGAAACACCACAGGCCGCAAGGGCTTTTCCCTAGTTACCAGGGTGGGGAACATAGAAAGGCTGCTGCCCCCTGGCAGTTACCTGCAAAAGCA